>NC_080474.1:21110000-21370000 GCF_030265055.1 Doryrhamphus excisus
CCTATCTAGTCTTAATGGTGTGTGTCCCACCTGGTCTTTGAGCATGAACTAGACTTGGGCTGTCCTATCTAGTGTTAATGGTGTGTGTCCCACCTGGTCTTAGAGTATGAACTAGACTTGGGCTGTCCTATCTAGTGTTAATGGTGTGTGTCCCACCTGGTCTTTGAGTATGAACTTGACTTGGCTGTCCTATCTAGTCTTAATGGTGTGTGTCCCACCTGGTCTTTGAGCATGAACTAGACTTGGGCTGTCCTATCTAGTCTTAATGGTGTGTGTCCCACCTGGTCTTTGAGCATGAACTAGACTTGGGTTGTCCTATCTAGTCTTAATGGTGTGTGTCCCAACTACTAGTCTTTGAGCATGAACTAGACTTTGGCTGTCCTATCTGGTCTCACTGGTGTGTGTCCCACCGGGTCTTTGAGAATGAACTAGACTTGGGCTGTCCTATCTAGTCTTAATGGTGTGTGTCTCACCTGGTCTTTGATCATGAACTAGACTTGGGCTGTCCTATCTAGTCTTAATGGTGTGTGTCCCACTTGGTCTTTGAGTATGAACTAGACTTGGGCTGTCCTATCTCGTCTTAATGGTGTGTGTCCCAACTAGTCTTTGAGTGTAAACTAGACTTGGGCTGTCCTATCTGGTCTTAATGGCGTGTGTCCCAACTAGTCTTTGAGTATGAACTAGACTTGGGCTGTCCTATCTCGTCTTAATGGTGTGTGTCCCACCTGGTCTTTGAGCGTGAACTAGACTTGGGCTGTCCTATCGAGTCTTAATGGTGTGTGTCCCAACTACTAGTCTTTGAGCATGAACTAGACTTGGGCTGTCCTATCTAGTCTTAATGGTGTGTGTCCCACTTGGTCTTTGAGTATGAACTAGACTTGGGCTGTCCTATCTCGTCTTAATGGTGTGTGTCCCACCTGGTCTTTGAGCGTGAACTAGACTTGGGCTGTCCTATCTAGTCTTAATGGTGTGTGTCCCACCTAGTTTTGCACATGAACTAGACTTGGGCTGTCCTATCTAGTCTTAATGGTGTGTGTCCCACCTAGTTTTGCACATGAACTAGACTTGGGCTGTCCTATCTAGTCTTAATGGTGTGTGTCCCACCTGGTCTTTGAGCGTGAACTAGACTTGGGCTGTCCTATCTGGTCTCACTGGTGTGTGTCCCACTTGGTCTTTGAGAATTAACTAAACTTGGGCTGTCCTATCTAGTCTCACTGGTGTGTGTCCCACCTGGTCTTAGAGTATGAACTAGACTTGGGCTGTCCTATCTAGTCTTAATGGTGTGTGTCCCACCTGGTCTTAGAGTATGAACTAGACTTGGGCTGTCCTATCTAGTGTTAATGGTGTGTGTTCCACCTGGTCTTTGAGTATGAACTAGACTTGGCCAATAAAGTAGGTGATCTGGGATCGCCATGGCAACAACAAAGATGTTAATCCCCCTTTTTTCACAAGCCAGTGTGCCACTCTGTTACAGAGTGTGGCTTTAATTTAAGCACTTTATTACAATCAAAATGATGAATAGAATACATGGAAATAAGCCAATAACCAAATTAGAATTAGATTAATTTGCATAATAATACAGAAATAAATAATGTTATTTACACCAGGATATCAGCTTATTTTGTGTCGTAGGACATTCAGGAGCTGACAAACGTGCAAGAAGGAAGGGGAGGATTTGTGGCCGTGGTTTGTAAACAGATGGTGTCCAGACTGTGGAAGACGAGGGCTCAGACCTCAGGAGACTTGGGAAGAGGAGACAACAAAGGAAGACATTAAATGATTCTTCTTGTTTCAATGTCAATTTGGCAAAATGAATACTTTTTTAATCAACCACACGAAAGGAAATTCAGGATAATCGGATTTTGTATGATGTTGTTTTAGCATTCAATCATTATTTTCTGTGCTTGAGACTTTTTGGATGCCATTTATTGAAATGTTAATACAGGCCTTTTAATAGAATAGTCAGAACTCACCATTAAAGGCCGACAGTGTTTCAATGTGGCCACTAGAGGGCGCCACAATACCTTTACTGTCCATTCCTGCCTGGCGCTTTTATAGCAAACAGAAGTATGGCTTACAGTATGTTAACACGTGACACAATATCTATATTTATATGTCATTTAGACGTCATCTTTTATGTTTGTAGTGTCAACTAAACACTCCAAGCTCTCATACTGAGACCCCAGTTGCTTTGCGGACTTGGGCCTCAAAGAAGAAAGACTGCCAGATACCAATCAGTCATCATGGTCTTCAACATAGGGCTTGTGGAGCCTAGAAAAGTACTCCCGCCAGACAGAAGGATGTCCAAAAAAAGTATTTTGGATGTTTTTGAGGGAAGCCTGCCGCAAAATGTCCATGTGATTTATTGTCCCTCATTGAGAGCTTCTGTCAAATGATTGTCTGCATTTTTTGGGGTGGGGGTGTTCTCCCTGTGGAGGGTGGCAGGTGTTCCTCCAGATGATGTTCATCCATCTATAGCTCCTCTCTGGAGACACACATCAAATGAGTCAAAATAGACACAAAGCATGGAGAAAACCTGACATACTTTTGACTTCCTGCTTTGGCGTAAAGACACGGTCCTTTATCTCCAACCAAGATCGGGCAGTGGATGTGAACTCCTTTTTGACCCCCCCCCCCCCCCACCACCCTCCATTAGTCACAGGCTGTCTACGCTGCGCTCCTTCTCATGTCCCTTTACGTGCATCTCTGCTGTGTAATGTGGCCCGGGGGGGCTTGAGGCATTATTCATGTCCACCGCAGCAGCAGTAGAAGAAGAAGTAGTAACACTACACGCTTTGTCTGCACTGTCACAAAGACAGCAGCCCGCTACTAGCATGCTAGGAATACCACAAATAGGACAGAGGAGGTTGGAAAGGACATAAAAAGGGTGATTAAGTTCAATCATTTTAGTCAGTCTAAGTCAAAGACTTAAACTACTGTAGCTGTTTGGTCAAAATCCACTGCATTATTAGTCACAATAAATTCAAATCATAACATTAATACACGTCTTTCAGAACTTTTAAATAAGAACCTGCAAATATGGATTTGAACGTTTATTAGAGTCCTCTACACCCAATATAACACCCCTATTTATCACCTTTAAGCTTGTATTACACAATATAATTGACATAAAAGACAGAAAATAAGCCATTTAAGAAATAAATAAGACATACAGACATTAAACATGTATTGCAATCTTTGTTTTTCAACAATTAATTCATGAATCAATATTTCATGGTTGAATACGGCTTATTATTAGTCAAAAACATATGCATATTAAGCATTTTTGAAATGTATTCTTGGCTTAAATTAAGTATTTTCAAACATATAAATGATTAAATCACATAAAATACAAATACTGTTCAAGGCACTAAAAGACGATGATGAACTGTACTCCACACTGGCCACTAGGTGTCACTAATTAACATTTAATTAATTAATCAATATTTCATGGTTGAATACGGCTTATTATTAATCAAAAAACATATACATATTAAGCATTTTTTAAATGTATTCTTGGCTTAAATTAAGTATTTTCAAACATATAAATGATTAAATCACATAAAATACAAATACTGTTCAAGGCACTAAAAGATGATGATGAACTGTACTCCACACTGGCCACTAGGTGTCACTAATAAACAATTAATTCATTAATCAATGTTTCATGGTTGAATACAGCCTATTGTTCGTCAAAAAACATATGCATATTAAGCATTTTTTGTATGTACTCTTGACTTAAATTAAGTATTTTCAAACATATAAATGACTAAACCAGCTAAAATACAAATACTGTTCAAGGCATTAAAAGACGACGATGAACTGTACTCCACACTGGCCACTAGGTGTCACTACACACTTGATCGCCCTCAGCAACAGTTATTGCAGGCTTGACTTAACTCACAACAGATGCAATAATAATCATTGTCATAATCATAAGAACTTTTTTTGGCCGTACTACTAGCTAAAACTCAACTTCCTGTCCACACGCCGAGATGACATGTATTGAAACACACACCAGCATGAGTCTTATTTATGTCTTCAATGGCATATTTTCTCTGATTAGGTAATGTGAGAATAAAGGTGACTATAGGGGTGTTATTTCATGTTGTGAAGGCTCTAATAATATTAAAAAAACAGGTTATAAACGGGTTTTCAATGCTCAACTACAAAAAGTTTGACTGCTAAATAAGACCTACGTTGTAGAAATTAATTTTGCGATTAACCACAAGAAACAAGGGACTCGCGCATGTTAGCAGTACTGCGATGGCTATTGTCTCATTAATATTATAGTACTGAGTGACCAATACTACATATCAACTCAGGTGAATGTATATTTTCAATTCCAGCACAATAGATCTTTTCAGTAAACGTAATGTTTTGTAAGTTTTTATATTTGATGCCCTTTTGTCATGGCAACCTATTTTTTGTTTGTAACGCTCCTATTTGAGCTAGCCGACTTTCATATGATTAACCTTACAACTTACGGATGCACACAATAAGCACAAAAAGCAAAAGAAAAGTGTGCTTCAATAACATATCATGACATTGTCTTTTAAACCATATTCCTCGTTATTTAGTGAACTAAAGTCAAGATAGTTTCAGAAAATCTACGAACTAGCTTAAAACCAGGCGGCCATATTGGAAACAGCTCCATAGGGAATAATAATACTTGGTGTGGTTTCCTGCTCAATGGCGCCATCTGGCGGTGTAAAAGCTACATCGCCCTAATTGAATTGCACAGTGTGTGTGGAGCTCCGTGTGTGTGTTCATCTTCTTCCCACAATGGCCGGGCTCGAGTGAGGGAAGAGACGCGCCTCTCTCCAGAGAAGGAATGATGAGGAAGAAAGGTAGGGGCATTATCTTCAACGAACGTTACGGTGTTTTATTTCGGGGTGTTTGTGCCCTGTTGGCTTTTTTTTTTTTACCTGCGATATAATGATGCACATTTATCAGGACACACCGGGCACGCTTCTCATTTGAATCAAGCTAGCATGTATTTAACCAATTGAACCATATTAACCCATACTATGCTAACGATGCTGTATTTTAACGATGCTACACGATACGTGAGATCCCGGGTACAATGGCTGCAATGAGGGCAGGGTGCCTCCGCTGCGCACAGCTGGATGAAGCTCTCCTTCCACGGCCTCGTTTGTCCCAGCCACGGCCACGATGCATGCATGCATGCATGTATGCATACCTGCATGCATGCATGTACTCATAGGTGTGGATTGGTGCTGTTCCTTCTGCTCTTTTTTTGGTTGACACATGACGTGGACTGAAGGTGTACTGTGGAGTGGACGATTGTGTACAATGTTGTGTTTTTAAGTCACAACGTGGACTCCATTACACACCCATTTTATCTGCTAATGGACTTTTATTCGAAATATGAATTATCATTTTATTTGGAATTATTCAATGGGAAAAGGTTTGAATCCATCAAGTACTTTATTTTAAATAAATATAAAAAATATAATAATACATGGTATATTTATTTGAAATAAAATACAAAATATCTAATTAAATATTAAATATATTTAATACAAATTAACTAATTTGTAATAATACCATAATTTGTTTAATTATTTTTCAAATAAAAAATAAAATTAAAAATAATATTAAATACATATTAAATATAAATATTTGAATTATATTTAATATATTTATTTATATTTTATATATCTATATATTTTTTATTTTATATATTAAACATATATTTATAATTAAGAAATATTAATTGCATTAATTTTTTATGTTTCAATGACTAATAAATACATTATTATTGAGGTATATTAAATGAATATACATGTTATTTAAAAAAAATAAAGAGCCTCAATCCATTTCTATGATTAATGAACATATTAAGGTTAAAGAAAACATTGTGTAAGGTTAACATTGCAAATGTTAAAATAAAATAAAATATATATTATATACAAAGTGTAATTCTAACACTGCAAATGACCTGAGAACATGTGTTTATATATATTTGTATTGTTCCCATGTTGTTCCAGTTAAAGGTATAAATAAAGATATAAATAATTGAATTTGCCGTCATCATTTGAGGGCATCAGTGCAGCATCCACCCCTCCTGGAATTACAATGGCACCTTCCATTAAAACAGGAAGTGGCTGCTTACTGACAAACACAACAAATACGACACTAATAACCAACACCATACAGTGGCTAACAAATACAGTCATTGTAAATATTATATGGAGCATCGCTGCATGATGACATCATCATCCGTCACTGTGATGAAGTCACCTCGGTTTTATTTGCGTTTTTGGCGACATCGCTATAAAAGCTAACGAGAGTGATCGTGTTTGGAGTTTGCCGCATGAAAGGAAAGCAGTGCATGGGTTAATAAGTATGAAGGTGAGGGTGCATGTGAGGAGGGGGCACGGCAGGTGCCATGGCAACCGGGCCTCAGCATGTGATGAGGCTGATCCGGGTCATTTAGGGTGCCGGAATTGCATCAGGGACTGTAATAATAAGGGAATGGTGCATTCCACTTTTCTCTTTCTTGGTACTGATAGTACTGGGGGGGGGGGGGGGGGGGGGGGCATTTGGACTTTGCTGTGTGATGACTCGCTGAGGCCAAATATTTTCATAGAAAACCAGTTTACAACCTTCTAAATGTATTGATAGAGACCTATGGACGTGACATAACACCCCTATAGTCACCTTTACACTCCATCCATCCATTTTCTTCCGCTTATCCAGCCAAGGAGCAGCAGCTCTACTCTGAGCTCCTCACCTCACGACCATAAGTGAGGGGTACTCCGGATACTGGACCTCCTCCCAACCCCAAGGGTGCAATCCAGCCTTTTCCGACTGAGGAGCATGGCCTCATATTTGGAGGTGCTGAGTCTCATCCCAGACGTTTCATACTGTAAACGCTGATGGTCGCTGCCCCATGAGGCTATCAGGACCTCATAGGAGAGATGAGATCCTAAATCTCCCAAACTGGACCCCCTCCACGCCTAGAAATTCAGTCCATAAAAGGCAAAGTCCAATGGAGTAGACATCATAACAGGAAATATTAGACTTACTAAATATGATTGTTTGTGGGCTGCACGGTGGTCGAGTGGTTAGCGCGTAGACCTCATAGCTAGGGGACCAGGGTTCAATTCCACCCTCGGCCATCTCTGTGTGGCGTGGGTTTTCTCCGGGTACTCCGGTTTCCTCCCACATTCCAAAAACATGCTAGGTTAATTAGCCACTCCAAATTGTCCATAGGTATGAATGTGAGTGTGAATGGTTGTTTGTCTATATGTGCCCTGTGATTGGCTGGCCACCAGTCCAGGGTGTACCCCGCCTCTCGACCAGAAGACAGCTGGGATAGGCTCCAGCACCCACATGTGACCCTTGTGAGGATAAGCAGTAGAAAATGAATGAATGAATAAGAGTGCATGTTGTAATACTTTTTGGACTTGACTTTTTTAATGACTATTTTGGACACAATGTGTTCATTATACAATATGAATGTATATAATAATATAATAATAATATGAATAATAATATGAATATGGCGACAGTATCAGTATCAGTATCAGTATCGGCGATGTCGGTGTATCGGATATCGGTAAGAGCGGCAATTTTAACCCCTTTATGTCTCGTTGCGCTTCCATCCGCATCATCGGCTGTTGTCTTGGCAACCTGGGAAGCCAGGGGGCCCCCATATTTAGCAATAATAATCAATCACTGGCACCGCGAGGACATGTGCAGGATGTACTTGCATGTGTGTGTGTGGGGGGGGGGGGCATGGGGGGGGGGGGGTGTTACAGTGCACACAACGGCCAGGCATTACACACAGCGTCCGCACGGCTAAATGAATAAGCCGGTGATTTGATTAAAAACTGTTAACCCCCCCGAGTGCCGACCCCCCCCTGGGCCGGAGCAAGCGGAATGTGGGCCAAGGCGAGAGGAGATGCTGGCGAACCAGGCCAGGCGTAAATAAACGATGGCCGCAGGGATAGAAAAACTATCGCTTACAAACTGAAGGATTAATAGAAATAATAAAGCCTCTGGAGCGGCGATGCACATGCAGCTTCCTGGTTACCAGATATCAGCTCACCCCCCCCCGACCGACCCCCGCCCGACCCCCTTCCAAAAACTAGTTCTCCTTTGAGAGATGTACAGTGAAATACAGCATGTTGTCCAGTGATGCGTGAGTGCGGATGGTTCTGCTCCAGTGCCCCCCTGTAGGGAGCGAGGGGGTAGAAAAGTGACACTAATGTAAAACAAACATTCATTAGTGTGTTTACGTAGCGGGTGGGGAGATGGGCTGTCAGCACGCATGATCACGTTCACCCGCGCATTGGTACTGGCATCTTGGCCAGCCAATCACAGGGCACATATAGACAAACAACCATTCACACTCACATTCATACCTATGGACAATTTGGAGTGGCTAATTAACCTAGCATGTTTTTGGAATGTGGGAGGAAACCGGAGTACCCGGAGAAAACCCACGCCACACAGAGATGGCCGAGGGTGGAATTGAACCCTGGTCTCCTCGCTGTGAGGTCTGCACGCTAACCACTTGATCGCCGTGCAGCCCGCAAAGAATCATATTTAAGTCTAATATTTCCTGTTACCCGGAGAAAACCCACGCATGCACGGGGAGAACATGCAAACTCCACACAGAGATGGCCGAGGGTGGAATTGAACCCTGGTCTCCTAACTGTGAGGTCTGCGTGCTAACCACTCGTCAGCTGTGCAGCCCATTATATGCCTTATTTTCTCTCATTTTGTCTACTATATTGAACAATACGAGTGTAAAGGTGACTATAGGGGTGTTACTTCATGTCTAGAGGACTCTAATAATGTTGCAAAAAAAACATATTAAGAAGATCTTAAACAGGTTTTCTTTGCTCCTGCTATGAAAATATTCCATTTATAAATAAGGAACTCATTCATTCATTCATTCATTTTCTACCGCTTTTTCCTCACGAGGGTCGCGGGGGTGCTGGAGCCTATCCCAGCTGTCTTTGGGCGAGAGGCGGGGTACACCCTGGACTGGTGGCCAGCCAATCCCAGGGCACATATAGACAAACAACCATTCACACTCACATTCATACCTATGGACAATTTGGATTGGCTAATTAACCTAGCATGTTTTTGGAATATGAGTGTAAAGGTGACTATAGGGGTGTTACTTCATGTCTAGAGGACTCTAATAATGTTGCAAAAAAAAACACATTTAGAAGATCTTAAACATGTTTTCTGTGCTCCTGCTATGAAAATATTCCATTTATAAATAAGGAACTCTATTTGCAAAAATTCACTTATCACAGTCGGGTCAGGAAGTGATTAACAGTGATAAATGAGGGATGACTTCACAGAGTAGTATGATTGTTTCAAATAGTTAATTGTACATTAATAATAAGTAATTACTATTAGGATTACTACGGTAATGGTAATGTTTACACTTGCATGATTCAAGAGATGAAAGAAGTATTTCATCCTGTATATACTGGATATAAGAATAACTTCTTTTTCGGGACTGAATTCTGTTTATTTTATTTATTTCATCTGGAAAATGTAGCATTAAAATGAAAATGCTGTTTTTGGTAATAGAGGGCAGCACATACTTCCATTTATTATATTTATTTCACCGCCTCATTCAATTTGCTGTGGCGTCATGATATATTTCGTTCAATGATTACTATGTATTTTTAGGTATTTATATAATTTTTTGGAATAATATTCATCTTGCATGATTTTTTTGTCTTCATTCAGTCTTAATTAACAAGTATTAATATATTTAAGATATAATATACTGATAATAATGGCTACCAAATAAGGTAATATTACATTTATCTTTGTAAAGACAGATTTTTTTCACCAATTATGAAGATGGACGTTCAACAGCATGATTGTAAATAAAAATGTATGCAAATGATCTCAATTTGATTCATCTAAACACACAAATAGCATGAAAATAATGTGTATAATATAAGAGTGGGCTTGGTCATGGTGATAATGGTGACAAGCAGTTGCCATGACAATAGCCGGAGGCCTCCTAAATGAACGGTCATGGATGGCGAAGCACCGAGACAACCTAATGTATCACACGAGCTGAAAGGCCAGGAAATGGAACCAGCAGCAGCACGCCGTGATCATTTGGAGACGCTTCTTAATGACTGTGTGTTCATAGCACATGAATAAAACATGGCTGTCATTTAACACGCACTTGAAGATAATCGCTACCGGAGTCAAACGTGGAACATTTTTTTTTTTATATAATATGCCGTCGTAGCCTCAGAGGTCTACAATATGTACTGGAAGTATGTTGTTGTAGCTTTAATGCTAATGACTGTGTTTGTCCTTGTCTGAGGAGTCTCCAAGACCAGTTATCATGGCGCTATATTTACGTTATAGAAAATATTGCACTTGTCTAACATAATGGATACCCTATATCGTAATTGTATATGGTTTTATTTCATTTGAACATGCATCAGATTCCAATTGAGTGCATCCCATAATCAGTTTCCAGTTCCACATGTCCAAAAGGAGTAGGAAGAAGCAAAGCTTATTAATCAGTAACTGTTACATTTGTTCACTTCCTGCTTTCCTAATATAATTTATTTTTTTCTTTTTTATAATTGTTTGTATTTAATTTTTAAATTTTTAAATTTTTAAATTTTTAAATTTTTACATTTTAATTTTAATTTTAATTTTAATTTTAATTTTAATTTTAATTTTAATTTTAATTTTAATTTTAATTTTAATTTTAATTTTAATTTTAATTTTAATTTTAATTTTAATTTTAATTTTAAAGTTAGTATGTTCTCTGTAGGCGGCATTATGAATTATCCTTACTGGCCTTTTTTGCAGTACATTTAGCGAGTGAAGATTGCTTTTATAGTTTATATTATCCCATATTTCCACACAATAAGTAAGACATGGTAGAACCAGAGAGCCAAAGAATGTATATTTGGAAAGGCTAGAATTTGAGATGTGTAGCGAAGCCTGTCGTTTTTTTTTTCCACTGTCCTAAGTAAAGTGGTTATGGTCATGAGAACTTCCAAAGCGGTGCAAAAAAACTGTGATAACGAATATAATTTTCCACCTGGCATCCTAGCAGACGTTCATTTGTGCCGTATGTGTCCATGTTTCAGGTCATTGTGGTTGCCAGAGAAGCTCTACAAGGTTGTAGCCCACTGGCTGTGAATTCCCGGGGTCTTTTATAGCCTTGTTTCCATAGCAACAGCCCCAGTCCTCGCCAAAACGTTTACAGACCCCCCCTTCCGTAAAGACAACCGGCCGGAATGGACACCGAGTCGACACACTCGGGCTACTCCAGCCGCTCGGGAAGGTCCAACCGACACAGGTGAGTTTCTTTCAGGCGTTATTCCTCGTGGTTGGAACCGCTTCACACGCTGATGACCTTCTCTGGTGGGAGACAGGTCATGTGACTTGGGGTCATAACGGACCAGCGCTTCTAATCACTAAGTCGGTCTGTCTGGCTTGCAAATGAGAGATTTGTTAGAGTTCTGTGTTTCTTTCTTTTGGTCACCTTACACAAGGAACTAGGTCAGGGTGTCCAGTCCATATTGGAATATTCTATTATCATATCATATGTCAAATGTATGCTATTTCTTCTGTGACTTAATATTGTGACTATACTCTGTCAATATGTTGTCTTTATCCTTGTAAAACCACTGCTGTTGTTTTAATTAATTGTATGGGCTAATTAAAAAACAGTCATAGAGGCGTTTATTACTTTTGGAGGTAAATTTACGAGGACGGAAATTAACGTAAAATAAAAATTTACACCCAAAAAAAGTCATACATTTACAAGTTTACGAAAAGTTTACCAAAACAAAAAATTCCGAGAATGTAGTCATACATTGACAGGAAAAGAAGACACAAATTTACTAGAATAAACTCGTAAATTTACGTGAAAAAAAAAAATTACTGTTAAAAATGTCTAAAAAGTCCACTGCTCAGTAACGTAATTTTTCCATAATTTTTGATCAGACTTGACCAGATTTGCTAAATTGTTTTTGACATTTTTCGCTCATGACCGCCTTTGACCATTATGAGGAAGTCGAGAAATCTATATGCAACAAACCCCATCGAGTAACACCTCATATCAAAGCACAAGGCGAGAAGGTTCCACATCTGTGATTATTTTGTCATTTCATCCTTACATGTGGACACAATCATAAAAAAACATCTGAAAATTGAACCCTCATCTTCTTTAAAGCAGACTTCTCTTCATTTGCTCTTGACTTTTTCTTAACCTTGCATGTCCTCCACCCAGCGAGCGAGGTCGTGAGCGCCACAAGGCCAGCAGCAGTAAAGACAGCAGCCGCTCGGAGAAGTCGGTCATCATCAATCCTCCGGAGACGTCCTCCCAGGATTCGCCGGTGCACAATGGCGAGCCGCTGCCAGGAGAGCCCATGCCGGCGGCATCGGATCCTGGTGAAGAGGGCCAGGTATTAATCCAAAGTGTTCACATGAGCGGTTTAATGGTTGTGCCGTAATCACCGTGCTTAGCTGGTATTATAATCACATGACCCAGTCTTACTATGGTGAATGCTTTTTCATGCTTTATTGGCACACTGACCGACACAATACGCACACATGCATACGATGGCGATGGGATCAAATGGGTCAAAGGATTATTGCTCATTCTTGTGCAACAGGATGCTTATACGACATCATGTTGCATCCATGCTTGTTTTGAAGAATAGGGAATAGTATCGGGAAGCAGACTTTTCCAAGCTGTTGGCATCCGAGCAGAGTTAAATCTGCCCAAATTTGAATGGAAAGCGTTTATTGTTGAATGAATATGAATATATTTATTTTTCATAAAGTTGTATTATTTTTATTATTTGCTTTTGGAAATTAATTATTTTCTTATTTATTTTTAAAACTTTTATTACATTTTTTTTATTTATTTTTATTATACATTAATGACTTTTACTATGTTTTATTATATTGTATATTTTTTTTAATTTATTTTATTTTATTTTATTCTGAAACTCAAACACACTTAAATTGTTTAGTTATACATGTAACTTTTTTTTTTAATTTTTAAGAAAATTTAATTTAATACAATATGTATTGATGGAGTCTAATAGGTATTAGTTTACAGTATGTAGTATTATTGTGGTTTTTCAACAGAGGGCTGAATACTGAAAATCTAAGTATATAAGTAAATTTAAGTATGCAGGGTCCACTTTTGTTTTATTTTATAAAAAGGCAAAGAAAAAAAAAAAATATATATATATATACTGTATGTATATTTCAGGACACACTTTGGGTTATGAGTATGAACATTTCATCTTTTTGTGTTCCTAATTTGTCCTACTTTTGGAGAGAAGAGAAAAAAAAAACAGGCCACAATTTGGATCTCCCTGTTATTAGAATGAATAATTAATTATTAGAATGAAACCATAATCAACAATTAATTATATATACTTATATTATACTTATATTATACGTATCAATTAGTGTGATTAGAAAAAGAATCCATTCAAACTAAAAATAATTCCAACCCTCAACCTTTTCCTCCATCCCCCTCCTCTGCCTCCGAGAAAGAAAAAAAAATCCACATTCCAGGATGTCATGTGACTGCCAGCTCGTCGCTTCCGTCCATTGTCCGCACCGTAAAATAATCTGCGCTCTCGTAGCGGAGTTCGCCCCGCGGACGAATGCGGCACCGCAGCCAAGCACGTCCATCACCTGCGTTGCTGTCCAAGGCGGCCTTTTAGGTCCTCTTGGGTCCTTTTGGGTCCTTTTAGGTCTTCCTCACACAAACGGGCTCCTGTGCATTCTCCCGGGATGAGATCAGTCGGAGGAAAGCTGATAGGAATAATCGGCCTTGTTCACACGCATGTCAGTGACATGACGCCAGGAGCGCTCTCGTCTCTCGCTGCTTTGTTGGAGGCTCGTTGGATGCTGGGGCTCGGTGCCAGAGGGCGGCAGATTGGGTTTCCTGGCAGCGTTGGCCCCGACTAAACCCAAACCACATTATGTACTCTCCTCTTTTCGGGGAATGTCGGGCTTCCGCTTTGCATATGAATGCAACCGCTGGAGCGTACCCTCTGTGATAGGACGTTGATACGCCAAGGATCCTATACATCAATAATGATATGCATCGTTAATAATATGGTATCATGACAAATCATCAAGTATTGTATCGTTAATTATATGGTATCGTTCACAATTATACTGTATTGACACAGCGTAGTATTGTATAGTCAAACAAAATAGTATCTATTTTTATCTATTTTAGTATCTCTTAGCTGTATCTATTTGATACATGACAGATATGATATACACATTATCAATAGAGCACAGTATTGTGTCATAAAAGGGGACCCATTACCTATTTTTGGCCCTTTTTTATTGAGTTGTGGACTCCTATAGAGCAGCTACACACAATAACCAGCACAGAAAAGCTTTCTAGTTCTTCCAGAATCTGCACCTATTCAGCTGTGTTTTTTTAGGATTTTGTGATTTCCGTGGAAACGGTCTGTGGGTGGTCACAGTCCCGAGTGCTTAAAAGGACTTCCGGTGTCGTGCCGCTAGCTGCATACCCAACTTTATAGGAGTTGATAAAATAAAATAAAATAAAATAAAATAAAATAAAATAAAATAAAATAAAATAAAATAAAATAAAATAAAATAAAATAAAATAAAATAAAATAAAATAAAATAAAATAAAATAAAATAAAATAAAATAAAATAAAATAAAATAAATTGCCCTGTGATTGGCTGGCGACCAGTCCAGGGTGTACCCTGCCTCTCGCCCAAAGACAGCTGGGATAGGCTCCAGCACCGCCCACAGCCCTCATGAGAAAAAAGCGGTAGAAAATGAATAAATGAATGATATAATAATAATAATAATGTAATAACAAAATAAAAACAGAGTAAAAGATGCATTAAAATACAAAATCCATACATTCATTCAGAGCTAAAAAAAAACAAAAAAAACAACAAGACTAAAAGCGGGGCGGGGCGTCGATTTATGGGTGAAAAATCATAATAGAACATTTAATAGAACTTCTGTTTATGAAACCAAAAAAATGTTGGGTGTCAGACATGGTTTATGTTTACATTTGATTAAAAATTGAGATACATAAACTGAATATGAATCAGTATATCATATTATGACATTTATTATATAAGTGATTGGCATCCCTATTTCATATTACAGATGTTAAAAGTCTTTTTGTCAGGTCACATCAGGCTTATGTTGTGTTGCTGTGGTAGGCGGCCATATTGAAGTACGATTCCCTTCCTTCCAGCCTCTCCATGCATTGGCATTAATGTAGCGATCTAGCCGCCTGATTAGTGCAGAGTTAATCCTCCTGAGAGTTAATGGCTGCAGTGTATTAGCTCTGTCACAGGGTTATTGTTCACCAGCTGCCACGTGACAGCCCGCATTCGGGGACACTGAGCAGGAGAAAAGCTGGCATGTTGATTGCTGCAGCGGGATGCTGATTTGTTGCGTCGACGGCGGAGACGGTGAAGACCGCGGGGTGACAAACAGACGGGCACCACCACGGACTCAAAAATGTTTAAATCTTCACCAAATCCTCACTATCTCACCCCTCAACAGTTAGTGAGTAATACGAGCACAAATGTGTCCACTATATTGAATAATACGAATGCAAATATGACTATAGGGGTGTTATTTCATGTCTAGAGAGCTCTAAAAATGTTAAAATCTATATTGTTGTGTCCACTATATTGAGTAATACGAGCGCAAATGTGACTATAGGGGTGTTATTTCATGTCTAGAGAGCTCTAATAATGTTAAAATCTATATTGTTGTGTCCACTATATTGAGTAATACGAATGCAAATGTGACTATAGGGGTGTTATTTCATGTCTAGAGAGCTCTAATAATGTTAAAACCTATATTGTTGTGTCCACTATATTGAGTAATACGAGCGCAAATGTGACTATAGGGGTGTTATTTCATGTCTAGAGAGCTCTAATAATGTTAAAACCTATATTGTTGTGTCCACTATATTGAATAATACGAATGCAAATATGACTTTAGGGGTGTTATTTCATGTCTAGAGAGCTCTAATAATGTTAAAACCTATACTGTTGTGTCCACTATATTGAGTAATACGAGCGCAAATGTGACTATAGGGGTGTTATTTCATGTCTAGAGAGCTCTAATAATGTTAAAACCTATATTGTTGTGTCCACTATATTGAGTAATACGAATGCAAATGTGACTATAGGGGTGTTATTTCATGTCTAGAGAGCTCTAATAATGTTAAAACCTATATTGTTGTGTCCACTATATTGAGTAATACGAATGCAAATGTGACTATAGGGGTGTTATTTCATGTCTAGAGAGCTCTAATAATGTTAAAACCTATATTGTTGTGTCCACTATATTGAGTAATACGAATGCAAATGTGACTATAGGGGTGTTATTTCATGTCTAGAGAGCTCTAATAATGTTAAAACCTATATTGTTGTGTCCACTATATTGAGTAATACGAGCGCAAATGTGACTATAGGGGTGTTATTTTATGTCAATATAGTGGACACATTTGCGCTCGTATTACTCACTAACTGTTGAGTCTTGGCTGCATTGTTCTGAGTCACTCACTGGTGTATATGAGTGACGGGAAGAAAAGCTCTGATTCGCTTTTGATTTGAATATTTACCTTTTTTTATCTTTAAACCCCCAAATATAAGACAGGTGTACGTCGTTTTTTAGGCATCTTCGTGTCAGTGCGGTGATTTTTTTTTTTTTACTTCCTGTCTCTAGGGGGCAGACTTATACATGATAGCTGGGGTGTGCTATGATATGCTGTCATCTTCATGCACTTTTTTTTAGGCCAGTTGCTAATGTTCCCTCCCGTTGGCTGTCACATGATCGTCTCTCCAAAGCTAACAAATTGCGGGGTCTTGTTTATAGACCCTGTGGTTACCATGGTAACAGTAAACCAAACATGTTTCAGCCTTCCTCTGCCTCGATGGCCTTGCAGAAAAAACACATGTATGCCATATTTCCTAAGAATAAATAAGCATCAAAGGAGAGATGTTAGACTTGTATACACTTTGTATCCATCTTCGCCATCACTTCCCCGTCCCCGCCCCCATCCACGCCACTAAAGAGGATTTCATTATCCGTAGACGGCAATGGAGAGCAGACTTCCCATGCCGTTGTCCAATGATTGACAAGTAGTGTTGACACATTTCTTATCATAAAGGCTTACTTGTTTTTGTATGCGGTGGTCATGTGGGTTGTGTGTGTGTGTGTGTGTGTGTGTGTGTGTGTGTGTGTGTAAAAATATGCAGTGTGCGTCTTCACACCCAGGACAGTGAATGGCTAATCACAAAGAATGAGTGACAACGTAAACGTCAAAGGTGTCTGTTGTACAGATATGATAAGAAGATGTCAGCGTGATTCTAATATGCAGTGGCACACCAGGAAACATTCATCTGTGTGTGTGTGTGTGTGTGTGTGTGTGTGTGTGTGTGTGTGTGCGTACCTCATCCTCCTGCATGCATGCATGTTGTCCTACATTACATCAAAGCACGTTTGAAGACTTCTCATTATGAAAGTCCAAGATCATCTCTAAATAGCACAAGACCATGAGAAATGACTTATTAGTTATGCAGGAATAAAGGAGCTTCATGGAGGAATAACTTTAGCTTAATGTGGCTCTTTTCCTCTTATACTGGCTTTATGGTTATGTTTGAGAAGGTCCATTTAAACAAACCAATGGTGTGTAAAAGTAAATATGGCAGCAGTAAATAATACAGTATTTGTTATGGAATCAATATGAACCTTTTTTTGTTTTATAATAATACTAATTGTGACTGGAACTGAATTTGAAGGTTGTGTGCAAGGTCATACGTCAAACTATGGTCATAAATCTACCGACCCAAACGTAATCCAGATCTGATCGAGATTGTGAATTCAGCACCGATACCAATTCAATATGAAAAATTGTATATTTCTTATGTTTAAGTCACAATTTACAGCATTTACAGACACGCAAATTTGCGGATATTGGACCGAAAAAAAAATTTAAATAAATGGATGGATAAATAAATAAATAAATACATAAATAAATAAATAATTTAATTTAATTTAATTTAATTTAATTTAATTTAATTTAATTTAATTTAATTTAATTTAATTTAATTTAATTTAATTTAATTTAATTTAATAATAAATTTTCATAAAATAAGCATTTTGGGGGGGATTTGTCAAATTATGGTCGATGTTAATGCTAACTCTTTGCACTGTAATGATATATATGAAATTAAATTTATTTTTTAGATTCAGCACATTTTAATTGTGCAAAAAAAATGTTAATTTTCTTATTTTATTTAAATGTATTAAATGTATTAAACTGACTATAATCAATACATCAAATGTATAATGCTGTATATGTATAATGCTGTAATGTATATTGTATAATTACATTTATCATTTATTCTGTTCGATTAGGTAAATTAAATTAAATGTAATTTCATATAAGTAAAAATATGAATACAAATATACAGTAGAATATACTTCATATATTATAGAAAAGAAAAAATCTTATATATATATATATATATATATATATTTTTTTTTTTTTTTTTTTATTGACACTAATATATTTAATATTTGATTTCTTCCTCGCAGGACGATAACTGGGGAGAAACCACCACGGCCGTGACAGGCACCTCAGAGCTGAGCATCTCCCAGGAGGAAGTCGTCGGCCTGGGGAAGGGCATCCAGGACCGGACCCGAGGCTTCCGCCGCTATCTCCCCCTCGCCGTGGGCGTGTGCGGGGGCCTCCTGGTGCTGGCCACCCCTCTGGTTTTCCTGCTTCTGCCGGTCATCATGTGGCCCGAAAGACTGCAGCCGTGCGGGGCCGCCTGCGAGGGTCTCTTCCTATCCCTGTCCTTCAAGCTCCTCATGCTCCTCACGGCCATCTGGGCCTTGTTTCTGCGGCCGGCCCGCGCCAGCCTGCCGAGAGTGTGCGCGTGTCGGGCCTTCCTCACCACCCTCACCCTCCTCCTCACCATGTCCTACTGGCTCTTCTACGGCGTCAGGATACTTGATGCACAGGTGAGAACATCTGGGCACACCCCCATAACGACCATATGACTCGATGCATACCTCCATATCCATAACGATAACACCGGGCGTGCCATTAAACGTGTCGCAGGATGAGGACTACCACGGCGTGGTCCAGTTTGCCGTGTCCCTGGTGGACTCCCAGCTCTTCGTCCACTATCTGGCCGTGGTGCTGCTGGAGCTCCGCCACCTCCGGCCGTGCTACAGCGTCTGCGTCATCCGCTCCACCGACGGGGAAACACGGCACTACAACATAGGACAGCTCAGGTATTGGACAGCATGCGTACTTTCAGGTAGTAGTACTAGTTCTAGTCCGGCCCAGGGGGTCCAGGTCTGCTAGGCGTAATGAAATCACATTGTTAGCATGTTGCTAGCTGGGCCTTACCTCCGGATGCTGATAATTTAGACTCCATTGTGTACCATCACTACTTTGCTACAATGCTCCGTTTTCTCCCTGCCCTCAGTCTCCCCTCAAAATACAAAACGGCAAAACTAAGCACACATGCTAATATTAGCTTGTTCGATTACTATGGCTGAGCTGAGGATGCTGCAGCATTATACTCCACAGTCTCCACTTTGCTGTAATGCTCTATTTTCTCATTGCCCTCAGTCTCCTCTGAAATAAAATCCAAAAAATGAGAAAAACAAAATCACTTTTGCTTTTGCTGTGATTTAGCTTTTGGATTGCAAGATTTCACTCCTCAGTCTCTATTTTGGTGCAATGCTTTTTTATTGCACTCCTCAGTCTCCTTTTGGATAAAATCTAAAATGACAACAAGAAAAAAGCATGCTAATATGAACTGTTATTGTGCCTTACGTCATACTCCATAGTCTCTACTTTGTTGCAACGTTCAATTTTATCACTGCCCTCAGTCTCTTCTTAAATAAAAAACAAAAAGAAAAAAACATGATAATATAAACTGTTACTGTGCCTTACCTCATACTCCATAGTCTCTATTTTGTTGCAACGTTCCATTTTGTCCCTGCCCTCAGTCTCTTCTTAAATAAAAAACAAAAAGAAAAAAGCATGCTAATATGAACTGTTATTGTGCCTCACCTCATACTCCATAGTCTCTACTTTGTTGAAACTTTCCATTTTGTCCCTGCCCTCAGTCTCTTCTTAAATAAAAAACAAAAAAAAGCATGCTAATGTGAACTGTTACTGTGCCTTACCTCATACTCCATAGTCTCTACTTTGTTGCAACGTTCCATTTTGTCACGGCCCTCAGTCTCTTCTTAAATAAAAAACAAAAAGAAAAAAACATGCTAATGTGAACTGTTACTGTGCCTTACCTCATACTCCATAGTCTCTACTTTGTTGCAACGTTCCATTTTGTCACGGCCCTCAGTCTCTTCTTAATAAAAAACAAAAAGCTAAATATGTGATAATATAAACTGTTACTGTGCCTTACCTCATACTCCATAGTCTCTACTTTGTTGAAACGTTCCATTTTGTCCCTGCCCTCAGTCTCTTCTTAAATAAAATAAAATAAAACCAACAGACACACGCCGGAAGTAAATACATGAGTTCTCCTCCATTGTTGACATTTGTTGGTGTTTCGTGGTTTGACTGATGTGTTCGTTGCAGCTCGTTTTTTACAGTTTCCTGCCCTACTATTTTCTTGTGGACAAATGAAAGATGTCATTTTTGGGATTACGCTGTGAGCCATTGCCAATCGTGTCCCTCTGGTTGAATTTCAGCATCCAGAACGCCGCCCTGACCATCCTGGAGTATTACTACAAAGATTTTCCACTCCACAACCCGGCGCTGCTGTCGGCCTCCAAGCACAGAGCAGCCAAACATTTGGCTGGATTGAAAGTTTACAACGTCGACGGTAAGCACATCACATCCACGGGTTCCAGGGTCAAAGTATTGCCATCATAAAAGGTGAATGAGTGTATTAGGAATATTTAAAAAATACTACTGAACGTGTCTGGAAGGCAATTCTCTTCAGAGGCTGACTCCACCTTCCATGATTTCAATTTTATGATTGACATATTGTTGCCACTGTAGCTATATTATGCTAAGTAGTCAGGGCAGAGACATATTTAAGTGTACAGTAATCCCTCATTTATCACTGTGAATTGGCTCCTTACCCAGCTGTGATAAGTGAATTTCTGTAAAGTTGGATTCTTTATTTATAAATACACTATTTTTCGTAGTTGAGCGCATTGAATACCTTTACGTTTACCTTTATGACCTTTTTTTTTTACATTATTAGAACCCTCTTAACATAATATAACACCCCTATAGTCACCTTTACACTCCTATAACCCAATATAGTGAGTGAAGGAGGGGCAGGGAGTGATGTCGGAGGTTCAGAGTTGAGTTTCAGCTTTTCAGCTTTTATTAGGGGTCATTGCGCCTGTTTGGGAGATAATTCAAACCTGAAATTTTCATTCATTCATTCATTCATTTTCTACCGCTTTTCCTCACCAGGGTGGCGGGGGGTGCTGGAGCCTATCCCAGCTGTCTTGGGGCGAGAGGCGGGGTCCACCCTGGACTGGTGGCCAGCCAATCCCAGGGCACATATAGACAAACAACCATTCACACTCACATTCATACCTATGGACAATTTGGAGTGGCTAATTAACCTAGCATGTTTTTGGAATGTGGGAGGAAACCGGAGTACCCGGAGAAAACCCACGCATGCACGGGGAGAACATGCAAACTCCACACAGAGATGGCTGAGGGTGGAATTGAACCCTGGTCTCCTAGCTGTGAGGTCTACACACTAACCACTAAACCGCCATGCAGCCCTAAAATTGTTTTACATTTGTGTAATATGTTGCGATGCACGTTAGCACGCAGACCTCACAGTTAGGAGTCGCGGGTTCAATTCCACCCTCAGCCTCAGCATGTTCTCCCCGTGCATGCGTGGGTTTTCTCCGGGTACTCCGGTTTCCTCCCACATTCCAAAAACATGCTAGGTTAATTAGCCACTCCAAATTGTCCATAGGTATGAATGTGAGTGTGAATGGTTGTTTGTCTATATGTGCCCTGGGATTGGCTGGCCACCAATCCTCTCGTCTGAAGAGAGCAGGGATAGGCTCCTGCACCCCCGTGATCCTCGTGAGGATAAGCGGTAGAAAATGAATGAATGAATGAATGAATGAATGAATGAGTGAGTAATGAATGAATGAATGAATGAATGAATGAGTAATGAATGAATGAATGAATGAATGAATGGATGAGTAATGAATAAATGAAAGTAATGAATGAATGAATGAATGAATGAGTAATGAATGAATGAATGAATGAGTAATGAATGAATGAATGAATGAATGAATGAATGAATGAGTAATGAATGAATGAATGAATGAATGAATGAGTAATGAATGAATGAATGAATGAATGAATGAATGGATGAGTAATGAATGAATGAATGAATGAATGAATGAATGAATGAATGAGTAATGAATGAATGAAAGTAATGAATGAATGAATGAATGAATGAATGAATGAATGAATGAATGAATGAATGAATGAATGAATGAAAGTAATGAATGAATGAATGAATGAATGAATGAATGAATGAATATGGCCCACGGACTGCAGGTGACCCTGCATTAGATCCGAGATCGCCAACTCCACCTTTTTGAAAGCTGAAAGCTGGGATAGGCTCCAGCACCCCCCGTGACCCTGGTGAGGTTAAGCGGTAGAAAATATTATTGAATATTGCGATGCGTTCATACTCAAACACAATATTTCAACATTGCCGTTTTTTGAAGTTGTGATCTTCTGCTTTTTATTGCCCCTCCTTCTTTTCCGAGCAGCTTTGCGAGAAAGACTGAGACGCTATCTGTGGGAGAGTAAGTAGCGTGGAAGCGGCTCCTCTTCCTCCCCCCCCCCCCTTGCACAGCACTCTAAAAGCACAGGAAGTGGCTCACGTCACGGCTGGCTTGACTCCCAAAGCCGGCGCGCTCGACATAATGGATACACGGCATCTCCAAGCCCGCTTCCATACGTGACTAACGTTGCACTTCCCACCATTGCATCATCACCGTGTGCACACTGCCGGGGCGTTCGTGATGCCGCATTCAGTGCGGCGTCCTCGTTGCCCCCCCACCCCCCACCCCCCTTTCTCTATCAAAGAGCAGCAGAAAGCCCTCTAGGGGGCGACGGGATTTCAAGCCTTAAATAATTCATCAGAGCAATGCTGATTCCTCGCATACTCCACTCTTGCCCCCTTTCCTTTTTTCCTATGATTTGGCATCTTTCATACACGTGTATATTTGTATTTGATTATATTTGTCACATGAAGTATTTTCAGCAATCTTTATAACGGTGCCACGCAGGCACATGACGCCAATTCACTTCAAGACATCAAAATCAGTGTTTCTATTCCACTGTCATGGCCGACGTAAGGCCTTCCACTCTCTGCTTGGCGCCCCAAATGATTCCCATTCATCTACGAGATGAATCCTTATTACCGATTCACCTCCATCCCATGTCTTTGGGTGCAGCTCCCGGGAACACGGCGGGTGCTCAGCCTGCTAATGGGAACCAATCCCAGGCTGCGGCCGCCGGCGCCAAACGCAAAGACAGCGCCCATAATGAGCTGTACTACGAGGAGGCCGACTACGAGAGACGAGTCCGCAAACGAAAGGCCAGGTGAGAGCAAAGAAGACGGGCTAACAGGAAGTATGCGCTAGCTAGCTAGCTAGCTGCTATGCTACATATTTTACATCAGAATACGCATTCATGTTGTTGTATGGTTATATCACCTCGTACCGAAGTACGTGACAAAAAATAAAAACAAATAAAAAAATTTATAAAATAACGTAAAAAAAAGTAAAAAATAAAAAAAAATTAAACTATATTAGGAAATATATTATATATAAATTAGAATTTTTTTAATATTTTTTATATATTTTTTAAACTTAAACTATATTAGGAAAGTGGCTGCACGGCGCTTGAGTGGTTAGTGCGCAGACCTCACAGCTAGGAGACCACGGTTCAATTCCACCCTCGGCCATCTCTGTGTGGAGTTTGCATGTTCTCCCCGTGCATGCGTGGGTTTTCTCCGGGTACTCCGGTTTCCTCCCACATTCCAAAAACATGCTAGGTTAATTAGCCACTCCAAATTGTCCATAGGTATGAATGTGAGTGTGAATGGTTGTTTGTCTATATGTGCCCTGTGATTGGCTGGACACCAGTCCAGGGTGTACCCCGCCTCTCGCCCCAAGACAGCTGGGATAGGCTCCAGCACCCCCGCAACCCTCGTGAAGAAATTGGTAGAAAATGTATGAATGAATGAATATTTGGAAAGCAGGAAGTGAACAAATGTCACAGTTAGTGATTGTAAAAGTACCAGATGGAGGGGTAGGATTTAATAAGCTTTGCTTCTTCCTACTCCTTTTGGACATGTGGAACTGGGAACTGATTATGGGATGCACTCAACTGGAATCTGATGCATGTTCTAATGAAATTAAAACATTACCATGCCAGATATGCTACATGATATGATATGCTGTGATTCTGCTGTCAGGTTGGTGGTGGCGGTGGAGGAGGCCTTCACGCACGTGCGCCGCATGAAGAAAGAGGACGAGCGCGCCTCACCCTCCGACATCATGGACGTCCGGGAAGCGGCGCTTGCCATCTTCCCGTCGATGGCCCGAGCCCTGCAGAAGTACCTCCGCACCACCAGGAGGCAGCACTGCCACAGCATGGAGAGCATCCAGAAGCACCTGGCCTTCTGCCTCATTAACAACATGAGCCCTAAGGTGAACTTACCACTTCCACACGGATAGGGAGGATAACTATTAACAGTTATTTAACCTTTAACATGAACATTAATCAAATGTAATATTTTTTTCTGGGTACATGATACCATACAGCATCCATATTAAACTTTCATATCAAGGCGGGGGCCTCAAACTAGTGCCCTGCGGGCCACATTTGGCCCGCGGGCCGCGTGTTTGAGAAACCTGATTTAGGGTATTTTAGGCTTTTAGTGACGCCTGGAATGTTGGAAATGATTTCCTTTTTTTATTGGGTCCACAGGCCTTCTTGGAGGCCTACCTGGCCCCTGGTCCCACCCTCCAGTACGGCCCCGAGCGCTGGATGGCCGACCAGTGGATGTTGGTGAGCGAGGCGTCGGTAACGAGCGGCGTTCAGGAAGGAAGCGAATTCACGCTGAGGTGCCTCGACTTCAGCTTAGCCGTCACCGTCAAGGGCATCCCGTACATCCGAGTGACCGAGGAGTACGTGGACCCCAAATCGCACAAATTCGTGCTTCTGCTGCAGTCGGAAACGTCGGTTTAACGGCGCTTAAGCGTCTCTGGACCTCCATGACTCCAAAATGTCCTGGTTTTTCTTGTCTTTTTGTGACTACATTTTACGGAAAGAAGGGATAAGCCTGCGCTTTTCCACCATGATAGTCGGGAATCCTTCTATGCACTACAGACTCATTTGCATGTGGACGAGTACGAGTGTGTGGGATTTTTTTTTTTTTTTTTTTTTTTTTAGAATGTGTGTTTTTGTGTGGTGGAGACATTTCCCAAACGTCTGCCTGTGAAAAAAAAAAAAAAGAATTATCTGTCGGTATGTGTACAGTATTTATACGTCAACATGCATTATTCCCTGCATACTTTTTATATTAAAACTGCTTGGATGATTATCTTCAACATTTTTTTTTTTTTACTATGAATGTAAATATGTGTTTTGTATACTGTGTCAAATCAGTGACAATAGTGTAGTCAACCTTTTTTAATTCCACCGTTTTATATCTCATGCCCTCGTATTACAGCACTTCCCAGCAAGCATGAGACATTACATATTATATAAAAATATTTCTACTTAACGGACATAATTGATGATAAATATTTAGTATTTTTTGAACGACTAGTTAGAGGATAAAAAATTAAATACTAAATTATTATTTCAATTGAGCTCAAGCAGTGTTTGCAGCCATCAGCGTCTCACTGCTGCCACCTGTTGGCCACTTTCCAAACAGTCGAGAGCACCGTGCTTGATTTGTAGAAAGAATGTTGTATTAATAAATTTAATGTTGTCATTTCACATGAGGACAAATGTTACTGTTGTCACTGATGTAGTTAGCATTTCTGTACATGTCTCGACTACACATTTATCTTGTGTGTGTGTGTGTGTGTGTGTGTGTGTGTGTGTGTGTGTGTGTGCGGGTTAAGCATTTGTTGTGACACTTTTTTTGTACACCAACAAAACAGCAGTTGTGTCAAATCCATATTTGTTACCAAAATAAAAAGCATTTGTATTGATTTTAGCTGTTTTTAATGGTTAATTCAAAAAGAAATTACATAAATATATTCGCTTTTTTGGATTTTATCTTCCTACAAATACAATCATTATAATAATTTACAATTAGGGATGGCTGATATTGGCTTTTTTGCTGGAAATCCATATAATGATATTGTCCAACTCTCAATTTCCGATACAGATATGTGTAACATGATATATCTCCTGTGATGGATTGTTTTAAATTGATTGCATTGTTTTAAATGATCGGGAAAAAATCAGATACCGATATCGCATTTTTATGCTGATATCGGGCCGATAATTATCAAACATCCCTAATAACAATATAATAAATGCAATATTCTATATTTAATTGGACACAAAAAGTGGCACATTTGTTCCTAATGACAAAAAAAGTCTCTCCTACTCGCTGATGATTTTGGCTCAACTTATTAGACGAGATTGGGTTCCAAAACTTCTCCCTTTCTTTCATCGCTTTTTTTAAAAAACTCATTTCAAATATTAAATATTTTGGTCATTGAACAGAAACAATAAAGAGTCACGTGTCGCCTTTAGCCTGGTCGTCAGGTTAGCGTTTTTAGAGCATTATTTTGGGAAGCCGACGTTGTTTTTGTCACCAGGGACAAACAATTGATGGTAATGGTAATGCTAATGGTAATGGTAATGGTAATGGTTTTATTTCATTTGAACATGCATCAGATTCCAATTGAGTGCATCCCATAATCAGTTCCCAGTTCCACATGTCCAAAAGGAGTAGGAAGAAGCAAAGCTTATTAAATCCTACCCCTCCATCTGGTACTTTTACAATCACTAACTCTTACATTTGTTCACTTCCTGCTTTCCTAATATAGTTTAAGGTTTTTTTTTTATTTTATTTTTGTCACGTACTGAAGTACAAGGTGATATGAGCAAGTTTAAGTATTTGTGAAATAAATGTAGGTGGCATTATGAATTATCCTTACTAGCCTTTTTTGCAGTACATTTAGCCAGTGACGACTGCTTTTATAGTTATTATCCCATATTTCCACACAATAAGTAAGATATGGTAGAACCAGAGAGCAATAAAGAGTGTGGAGTGATTTCTGATTGAGAACAAATTTTGCTTTGTTCAATATTGAAATATTTCTGGCCACCTTATGTTGTATATTTGTAATATGAGGTTTCCAGCTCATATTTTCATGTATTGTGAGCTTATTAAATCCTACCCCTCCATCTGGTACTTTTACAATCAATAACTACTACATTTGTTCACTTCCTGCTTTCCTAATATAGTTTTTTTTTTGTTTTTTGTTTTATTTTTTAAGGAAAAGCGGTAGAAAATGAATGAATTATTTTTTTATTTTTTTATTTTTGTCCCGTACCAAAGTACTCTGTGATATGAGCATCCAATGCCATAATGTGTACCATAGTGCGTGTCAATATAGTGATATATATAGCACATCATGACTGGTTCAAGACTCTTCATCCTTGGATTTAGCAAACATCAACTGCTTGTATTGTTTCTTTGAGGGTCTTTAAAGGATTTTTAAAGGACATCTTAAGAGAAAATACACACAAATTCACAATAACCACCCAGTTTCATTTATTAATATTCCTATTAGTGAATGCAAATTGTTGTATCAATGCGTTACGGCCTTCCAGCAGGCTGAATGAATTGTCGTCCATTATTGATTATGAATGTCATCATGTTAACCAGGTGGTATTTATTTATGGTACACATACAGTTGTTAAAATACATGTATGTTGATTAAATGTATGTATTTTCAGTCTTCACATATTACGGTACGGTGTTGGAAATGCTGTATGTTCAAGTTGGACACGACGGTTACTCATCGTCATCGTCATCGTCGTCGTCGTCATCTTCATCCTCATCGTCATCTTCATCCTCATCGTCATCTTCTGTGTTGATTTTCCCAGAGAGCACGTCTTCGATCCAGTCCTCCAGCTCCTGGGCTGAGGGCAGGTCCTCCTCGTCGTCCATCAGCATCCACACGCTGTCGGCCTGCGAACGAACGCCAGAGTTCCAAAAAGCCTCAACAAGGACGCGCACACGTGCACACACGTAACGTCAGAAGGACTCACATCTGTGACGTTGACCACACCAATCTGAGGCCTGAAGAGATCCACCTTGAAGGTCTTCTCCCAGTAAGGAAGCAACTAAAATGAGTATTTAGATTTCAGTTTCAGTGGAAAATGCGTGACCTTGTGTGACCTCTTGTGTGACCTCTCACCAGGGGAAAGTCATCCGGGTCGATCCACACAATGCTGAGCTCAGGAAGGTGCGTGTTATCGCGGGCCACCTCCTTCAGGATCTCCAGGAACTCAAAACCATCTGAGAGTAAGTGCAAACGTATGACATTTAAAGGTACAGTACCGTATTTTCAACGGAAGAAGACAGTAAGAGGACTCGCCGACCTGGATCCTCTTCTTCTGCAAAAGCCACAATGTGGATGCCCTCCATGTCGTCCTCCTGAGAAGCAACCAGAGATGTGAGAAGATGGGCCAAATGGGCCAAATATGGCGTCGTCTTACCCAGGTTTCAAACATGTCCTCGGCACGCAGCTTTCTCAGAGTTGGCCTGATGACGCACAAAAAAAAACAACAGTGTGAGTTACACAACAACACCGGTTCACTAGCTTATTGATGCTAATGTACATTTCAAATATAGTACATACTGTACTGGTACTAATAACTGTTATATGATATAGCATTAGCTTGGCCAATCACAACAAATTCTAACTAAACATGGGAATATTCTGAACGATTCAAAATAACAACTCAATAAAAAGCAACTAAAATAATAAATTATAGTTTTTTTTAAAGTACAGTTTTAATTTTATGAAGAAATAAAAATATGTAATTGCACTCACTTTCTGTATTTAGCAGTTTTTTTAAACTATTTTAATTGTAATTGGACTGTAAAATTTCAAAAATTAACAAATAAAATTAAATAAATAAAAATTTACAGTATAGTTTAAATTTTTTATCGATAAAATACATTACAAAAATGAAACAACAAATAAAATTAATCTTAAAATATTTATTCATACATAAATAAAACTTAAATCTTAAATTTTAATCTAATCTAAGTCTGTTAAAAAAAATCCATTAAAATCGATTTTAGTTGTGGTGCCTTCACTATTTGAATTTCCTAAAAGTAGGATTCAATGGAGACCCGGGTGGAATCGAACCTGGGTCTCCTAGCTGTGAGGTCTGCGCGCTAACCACTCCTCCACCATGCAGAAAATAACATAATAATAATAATAATAATAATAATAATAATAATAATAATAATAATAATAATAATAATAATAATAATAATAATAATAATAATAATAATAATAATAATAATAATAATACACCCCTATAGTCACTTTTACACAACTATCATTCCTTGTTTACATCACATTGCACAGGCTACGAGATCATTGCAGTGACACAACAGATGACTGCCACTAGCATAGCAAGCTACCAAGCTAACTAGTGAGCACAAAGCAGGGTAGAAGGACAAAGAAGCCAGACGTACCACTTCCACACGGAATGGGAGGCAAGCACTTTTCATCTCGGCTGCGCTGCTGTTCTGCTTGTATTATTATTATTCTTTGAATAATCATTTATTGATGTATTTATTTTTTAGTGAGGGAGCGATATTCCAACTGCGTTGAAGAAAGGTACGACTGTACCCTTCAAATACTTCAAATACTATGCTGGGCTGTGATGTTTGATCTCAGAGTACTGCAGTTCTGCTTGTTTACCGTCTGTGTTCGTTCACAAACTCCACCAGGGCTTCCTCGGAATGAGGTTTTCCTGGGATGGTGACCGGCTCCTCCATGAAGGGCTCGTAGAAGTCCACCTCGTTCAACTTCAGGGTCAGCTCTTTGGCCACCTGAAGTGGAAAAAATGAGTACAATGACGACAGCAATGACATGCTAACACGCTAACACGCTCACTCACAGATTTGTCAAAGGTGGCAAAGAACTTAATGTAGGGTTGGAACTGCTCGGCGGCCTCCTTGAAGGCATCGTAGTCTGGGGGGAGAGAAGGGCAGAGGAGAATGTCATCCCGCCAGCCTCCTCCATCACACTTGTGCTTTCCAAGGCTGACATTTGCACGTCGACGGGCGGAAATAGCTGAACTTTGTGCGGCGCTTATTGCTCCCACAGATGGTCAGCTGCAGGTCACGGACGCAACGTGCAGCCTGGGACAGAAAGAGAGAGAGAGAGAGAGAGAGAGAGAGAGAGAGAGAGAAAGAGAAAGAGAGAGAGAGAGCAGCTGCTTGTACAGGCGGGATAAAAATGGAGCTGTAAATCCGTGAAGACGGGAGCGGCAAAAAAAAAAAAACTCGGCTCATGAGGGACCGCTGCTGGCCCTTTAATTGGAAGGCAAATATGGCAGACGGCGAGGCACCCTGTCGTACGGAGTAGCGTATCTCGTCATATTCATGTCGTTTCGCCAGCCTAGCGTCGGTTAATTCCGGTGTATGTTTTATATTTCATACATACGTAGTATTTGTAGTAATATTCATACACAGACAGAAACATTTATGCAGCCAAATCAGTGTACAAGTGGATAAAACAACTGAAAACGAGTCGCAAATTAGACGTTTTTCAGTACAATAAATACTACTTCGGTACAGTGATAGTACAGTAGTGTTTGTATTCATAACAATGTGTACATATGAAGTACTCCGTGGATATACTGCTGTTTTTACAGCAGTATTTTTGCCGTGTGTGGATTCTTTTCAGGCAAACCTAGTGATTTCATTTTCTACCGCTTATCCTTAAGAGGGTCATGGGTATGCTGGAGCCTATCCCAGCTGTCTTGGGGCGAGAGGCGGGGTCCACCCTGGACTGGTGGCCAGCCAATCCCAGGGCACACTTTACGTTTACCTGTATGACCTTTTAAGCACAGTTTTTTTTACATTATTAGAGCCCTCTTAACATAAAATAACACCCCTATAGTCATATTTTCACTCCTATCACCCAATATAATGAGTGAAGGAGGGACAGGGGATGATGTCGGAGGTTCAGAGTTGAGTTTCAGCTTGACCTGGGTTACGGCCGCAACAGTAGCCCGTGTTTTTATTCGGGGTCATTACGCCTGTTTGGGAGATAATTCTAACCTGAAATCGTTTTCATTCATTCATTCATTTTCTACCGCTTATCCTCACAAGGGTCGGCGGGGGTGCTGGAGCCTATCCCAGCTGTCTTGGGGCGAGAGGCGGGGTACACCCTGGACTGGTGGCCAGCCAACCCCAGGGCACATAGTATAGACAAACAACCATTCACACTCACATTCATACCGATGGACAATTTGGAGTTGCTAATTAACCTAGCATGTTTTTGGAATGTGGGAGGAAACCGGAGTACCCGGAGACCCGGGTACCTGGGTGGAATCGAACCTGGGTCTCCTAGCTGTTTATTCATAATGTATATAAATAAACTTGCATCATATTTGTTTTATGTTTTTTTCATTACAAGAGGACTGTGGATGGATGGATGTTTTATAACATTTTTTAATATAATATTTTTAATATTATTTTTATAATATTTTATTTTATTTATATTTTATAATATATTTTATATTTTATAATTTTTTTAATATTTTATTATTATATTTTTAATATAAACTAATAAAAATTTTAATAGTTTTAATATAGAACGAGTAGGGATGTCTGATAATTATCGGTACTGATAATTAGCGGCCCGATATCAGCATAAAAATGCAATATCGGTATCAGATTTTTGAAAAGCCATATTAAAAAAAACAGTGTATACAACACATATGTGTTCATTCCACCGCAGATATGTCATGTTACATGTTACACATATCGGTACCAGTATCGGCTGATATCAGTATGGGATATTGAGCGTTTGACATTATCGCTGTATCGTTTTTTGGCAAAAAAAGCCAATATCAGACATCCCTAAAAACTAGTGTATCTGCTTTAATTCACCCATACACTGTTTTAAGGGTTGTGTCCTTGGTGTGTGTGTGTGTGTGTGTGTGTGTGTGTGTGTGTGTGTGTGTGTGTGTGTGTGTGTGTGTGTGTGTGAATTCCCGTCCCCAAGCACACTGTTTACTGGCTGTTGTTGACTGTTGACATGACAACAGTGTTTCCGGAGTTTAAAAGTTAAAGGTCGCCTATTTTTAATGATGTTCTGACAGCAATATGTGTCCCGAGAGCCTGTTTATGATCGCCGAGCATGATAAAAATATACTTCTTAATATACTCCACTTTTGAAGCTCTGGGTTTTTTTTGCGATTTTTTTTCCTGATGGACATGATACTTTCTCTGACACGCTCTGAGTCACATGATCATAGCGCGTACATCCCAAACTTCACAGGAGGACAGCTTTGTTATTATAAAGGAAAAAGCAGGCTTCGCTACACATCTTAAATGCTATCAATGACCGACAAATGTAGAGTTGTATTCTTGTGTTAAAAAATGCCAAAATTTCAGATAATGAGGTTTTGCGTATTTTGCATCCACGTGGCACCCTCACATCCGGCTTCTGACAAAGTGTGTCCGACAATGAGTGCTCCTCCTCAGGCAGCCGAGGTTGGAGTCAGCGCCACACTGAGCTCCACCTCACCAGAGTTCATACACGGTAGGTCAGGGGCCTCCAGCCAGTAGATCCTAAAACCTTTTCAATTATCTTTTCATATTTATTTCAAATTCTTATACTCGCGATATTAAAAAGTAGAGTTACTTCGTAGTTAGGAAGCACTTTGGGCGTGTGACCAATCACAGTGGAGTGGGTGTGCCCGAAGGCGGGCCGTGGGTGGAATACATTAAGAGACCTACACACAATAACCCCGCACAGAAAACATTTGAGATCTTCCAGAATCTGCACCTATTCCAGTCGTATTTCCTTGGATTCTTGCTCATCGGCATGGAATCTACGCCGTGTTCCCAGGAAGACTTTCATTCATTTTTTTTTACCGTAAATGAACTCAAATGAAGGGTTGTGTCCTTGGTGTCTACTGTATACGACACACGCTAACGCGCTAACACGCTAACACTACACTTGGCTTATTTTTTAAGTCGTCTCAAAGTGGAAGTTTTACTTTTCAGTCGTGTCCAATAGTGGTAAAAAGTACAAGTACGCATAAATTTAGCAATGAAGTCTTCCCACTCACGCTCGGAGTCCTCGCCCTTGAAGTAACCTATGACCCGAATGTCCTCCTCCATCCTGTCGAAGGCCCTCAACTCCAGAGCGTTGTCAATCAACTCCACTGGCTCCTCCAATAACTGGACACATGGGTATTTGGTATTTAGTATTTAGTATTTCGGGTGTCATTTTTGGGTTCCATAAACAAAAAGTATTTTTTACTCTGGAGTGTGTCTACTCACGTCCAACAAGAACTCCACCAGGGTGTTTGCAGAGAGCCAGCCATCAAACTCGATCACCCGATCGGCCTTGAAAACATACACGCTGCCTTCCTCCTCCAGGCCTGACACGGGAGCGGACGACACGGCATTGCATCACCTGGACTCCGTAAGCGTTCTTCTCACGATGCTCGATGCCGGGAGGCATTCACTCACCTAGTTTCTTCGCCACCTTTGCGTCCTTGTGGGAGTCCACCATTCCAAAGCCGATGTCTTTCTCCTCCATGACCTGAGCTACAAGCTGCAGGGGAAGAAAAAACAGACCAGAAATGGTGCATCAGATTCATCGCAAAACTGAGTGCACCTCTTTTGGAGGATTTCAGGGAGGCACTTAGTGGACTAGATGGAGGCAAAGATAGGTGGAAAAGGATTTTGGAAGAAATAAATCCCAAATTTACTACCCTGGAGGACACAGAGACACAGTTACATAATTACTCAGCCTTGTTCTAAAATTACTAGAGTAGTCCAGCACTTACAGAAATGGTCGTACTCTGTGACAAGGTGCTGTATATTTATATCATAATAGTGTTATAAATAGGGGTACAGTACAGTCCAAGGCCCACATACTCAAAATAAAAATTGATATTCATCTTTGTGATGGAGGTGAAAAAGCCTGTTAGTATGAACTTTGGTTTGCTCTTTTTTTCCCATTTTTTTAAAGAATATTTCAACTTTCTACTCAGATTTGTTTCTTTTTTTCGTTTTGTCGTAACAACATAACTGATTTTTATACTTTTTATGTTCCGGATGCCCTTCCAGATAAATATCGATGATGCTTACTAGTGGAGATTCGAACCTGACGCGTTCGCTCCAAAGTCCAGAAAGCTAACAAATAATCATCGGAAATTTTCCTCTCATAATATGAGGACTTTATTCTCATAATGTTGACTTTTTTCCTGTTTTAGTATAATTTTTTCTCCAGTTTGTTTCATATAAAATATTTAAAACAAAACTCAATTCTGCTAAAATAATTATAAATAAATTTCTGCCATAATATTATGTGTTTATTCTCATAAAATTGTGACCTTTTTAATATTTATATATTTTAATATTTATTTCTTAATATTTTGGCTTAATTATTGTAAAAATACAGCAATTTTTTTCAATTTCTGTTGGTGTTCTATTTTTACTATTTCGACTTTCTTCTCGTAATTATGACTTTATTCCCGTCATATTTTTACTTTATTGTTAGAACTTTTTTTTTTAATATTGCACTTAATTTGTAGGGGTGGGAGGTTGTTTTTAATATTACAACTTTTATAAATTACGCCTTCTTTTAATATTTCAACATCATGCCACCAAATTGAAATGATTTATTTTTCTTCTTAATATTGTTATTCTTGTAAAATTATGACTTTTTCTCATTAGATTAAAACTTTTTTGTTAATATTTTGACTTTGTTCTTGTACAGTTAGAGCTATATTTTCTACCCTACACATATAGCTAATTATTGGACTACAAGGTAAGCATATATTCTTTCCAGTGGAACGAAATGCAGCTAAAAGGTGGATATTAATCATAATGCATGGTTTGATGACATTTTGGAGCAAAGTTGTGTGGTGAAATATCAGGAGTGCATTAGAGGTATTAGAGCACTGTACTGTATGTAACATGAGATGGATTGGCCACATTGTTTCCTACAGTGTGGGATTCCAAAACACGTTTGTATCATATATCCCGCATGGAAGAAGATCATGCATTGTCACGGATTAAATTATCATTAAAAATGTCAACGCATTTAGCATTGAGAAGGGTGCAAAGTGTTTAAACTATTAAATGTATTTACCTGAAAATTGAAAAAAAAATTATGTTGTGATTAGGTGTAAAGCATGACATCTAGCGGCCAGGTTGGGCATTGCATTAAAAAACTGACGTTCCCTCCTCAATGTGGTTTTCAGGTGTTTTTTTATTTTTAGACAATTAGGTGTCTTGAACATCCACCATAGCAAAGAACACCAGTCCTGTACCTCTGCAGACATCAAGAAACCTACTGGTTGGCTTTGCAAATTAAAGAGGAAATGCTTTTATTAAAAATAGTGAGGAACACCGTGACCTTGGAGAGTGGTTTAAATGGCTCCTTAATGTTGAAAGGCCCCCATTGTCGGTTACCCCCCCCCCAACGAGGCTGATCCTCCCACCGGGATCTCCACGTTCCCGTCACACTTCCTACCTCCAGCACCAACTCGGTCATCTGGTGTTGTTTTTGTTGCTCCTTGTTGTCGGCCACGGGCTCGTGGTAGAACAGGCAGAGCATGCCGTACTGCTTCAAGGCTTTTTTGTAGTTCTTGTCGTTGATGTCGAGGACGCGGTCTTTCCCGTCATACTGTGGGAACTCCAAGCCCTTCTCGGCCCGGGCTTGGGGTACGAGGCCGAGGCTGAGGCACGGGAGCAGGAACAGCCACAGGGAGAACATGGTGCTTCGCTACGAGCTACAAGCCCCCAACGTCCACAAGAGAGGTTTGGGTTCACGGTGCGTGGACGCAAAGGTCACACAGGCCCCGGGAAAGGTTAGAGTGGAAATCCGTCACAATCGGAGCGACAAAGTCCTGTCAGTGGCGGCAATCATGCATCCCGAGTTGTCTCCAGAAGTATGACTTTTCCGTGCATCCTTTTTTTTGTGTACCCCCGCTGTGTCTGCTCCTTCACGCCTCACCAGAGGAGAAAGAGGCTTTGAGTGCGGGGAGGAAACCATACATAGCAGCGCTCCACCTCCAGCCGTACATGCAGGCCAGGCCCATTTTTAGGAGAGCAGTTGTTTGAGGGCTAAAAATAAACCTCCAAGTGAGAAAGCGAGGTGGTGACTTACGGCGCTGGATCAACCGTGATGTCGGGGTTGAGGTTTAGGGGGTTCGGTTATTCTGGGGAGGACCAAAAACAACGTGGATGTGTGATTTAGCGCTTTGAGAAGATAACCAAAGAGTATTTTAGGTGGCAACAGGTGCAAAGCATAACTTGGACAATGGATGGGAGGCCTTGCATTAGGAAGATGGGAAGGGGAGGGGAACAGCTCATTATCCAAAATATACCAACATCATTGTCCTATAACAATACAAGCAGTTGATGTTTGCTAAATCCAAGGATGAAGAGTCTTGAACCAGTCATGATGTGCTATATATATCACTATATTGACACGCACTATGGTACCCATTATGGCATTGGATGCTCATATCACAGAGTACTTTGGTACGTGACAAAAAATTAAAAAATTAAACATTTAAAAAAAAATTAAAAATTAAATTTTAACAAATTTTAACAATTAAAATTTTTTTAAAATACAAAAAAAAAAATTATTAAATATATTCTATATATATATCACTATACTGACACTTACTATGGTACCCATTATGTCATTGGATGCTCATATCACCTCCTACTTCAGTATGTGACAAAAAATAAATAAATAAATAAACATTAAAAATTTTAAAACAATTTAATTTTAACACATTTTAACAATCAAAAAAAAATTTAAAAATACAAAAAAAATATGTTTTATTAAATATATGCTATATATATATATATATATATATATATATATATATCACTATATTGACAGTTACTATGGTACCCATTATGTCATTGGATGCTCATATCACCTCATATTTCGGTATGTGAGAAAAAATTAAACATTTCAAATTTTTAAAAAAATTTAATTTTAACAAATTTTAACAATAAAAAAAATGTAAAATACAAAAATTATATATTTTTATTAAATATATGCTATATATATCACTATATTGACAGTTACTATGGTACCCATTATGTAATTGGATGCTCATATCACCGAGTACTTCGGTACGTGACAAAAAAAAAATGTAAAATTAAAATAAAATAAAAAAAAAATAAATTATATTAGGAAAGCAGGAAGTGAACAAATGTTCCACGTTCATGACCACGTTCATGAAGAGAACGCTTCTTAGCTTTAGCCATCAGGAGGGCATGACCGTGTCAATGCCTGACAGAAAATAAACATTTTGAGCAGATTTTGGCTATTTTAGCCCGTGGTCGTACCAGGTCTGGATTGCTCAATGACCAAGTCAGTGGGCTGATCTAAAGCCAGAAGAGCTTTTCACTTATGAAGGACCAAAGTGAAAGCAGCACAAACAAGCAGCAAGTGCAGGCCTGAAGGATTAATAAAGTACTGTATTGCTATTATTAGGAAGGACAATATGTATTTACAGCACAGCCATGCAACCATAATGGAAACTACCAGACCGTAATTGAAGAGGATTTATTGGCCTTTTTTCCACTTAGTGGAAACAGAGCTCACTAATAATATCAACTGGTTCTGTTTCAGTCCTCTGTGAAAGTCACAAGAGGACAAGAAGAAGAAACTCATCAAGTTGGGACACTCGCTGGCCACAACATTAGGGACGCCTGCACACTCTAATACAGGGGTGGGCAAACTTTTTGACTCGCGGGCCGCATTGATATAACAAAATTTCCGGGGGGCAGACTATATATTTTACACGTAACAGTCCACCTGGTATTATTGTATCTGTAAAATTGTCATGCAATCTGCTATTATTATTTATTATTTTATATTTATATTTAAATATTTTAAAAATAATAAAATATTATAATAATTACAATAAAATTAAAATAATAATTATTATATTATTATTATGTAAAATATGCAAATATAACAATATTATTATATATAATTAATATAATAATTAGCATTAATATAATAAATATAATAATCATAATAGTTATAATAATAATATAATAATTATTATTTTAATGATTATTATTATGTGCTTGTGTCTCTTTTTTCAGGAGCACTTTGTAAACAACAGACCATGTCAAACAACGAAATTGATACAACCATCAAAAGGTTGGCTCAGGCCATGATGCCGGTTGTATGTTGAGTTTAAATGAAATACTTTGGAAAGATTGGGCGGGCCGTATTCAAACACTTGGCGGGCCGGATGTGGCCCCCGGGCCGTAGTTTGCCCACCCCTGCTCTAATACATTCATTCATTTTCTAGAAAATGAATGAATGAACAAATGTGCACTTCACACATTATTTCTTCCTGCAGATTAGTTGATGCACTTGTCATTCCAAAATGTGCCCCTAGGGGGCGAACAAGACAAGGGAATGTTGACGTTTTACCACCATGCAGTTAGTCAAGTCAAAGATGTAAATACATGACCTCACACTGTGGCGTGGGTTTCAGTAACAAGGTTTTCGTGTGTGCTCATGCAAGGTGAGCTTTCTGTGTCAGGCCCCCCCGCCCCCCGGCCCCCCGGCCCCCCAATCCCCCTGGAGTCATCTCTGGACGTGTGTTGGCCTGCTCAAGGACACTTCAGCATCTTTCCTGCTGTGTTTATGTTGCAGCTATGCTGTAGGAGCTTCTTCGGTATGTTTGGCTATGCAATGCAATGGGGGGGGGGGGGGGGGGGGGGTCTGGGGGGGGGGGGGCATGGGGATGTGTTGACTTAGTGAAAGAGGAGAAAATGGAATAATACGAACAACACAAAGCAACACATACACACAGTAAAGTAAACCTGAAGTGAAAATGGAAAATTCCACATCTTAAAAAGGAGTGGTGGCCGGCTGACCAAACCAGGAGGGAGAAAAAAAAAAAAAAAAAGGAGGGGGGGCAATAAAAACACAGCACTTGCAATTGAAACTAAGTTGGCAAACGGTATTGTTGTTGCGGTGCGAAACAAATATGGCTGGATGCTTTGGTGCCAACTAATCACGACTTTTCAACACAAATCAAAGTGAACCCTTTGGGGTCTTAGATACGATCTATTTTTAACCTCAGGAATTTTGTTGTTGGCCAACACTGACAAAAACCATGTTACAAAACAGTGACACCAGGGGACCTCTTTGGAATATTTGGAATTATTCTACAAAACACACGACAGCTTTTCACTTCTCACAGTCACGTCCCGCTGATTTTAAATGTTCCCTTTTATAAGACGAATACTGGACTTAATACACCTGGGTTCGAGTCTAGGCTTGGACATCTCTGCGTGGAGTTGGCATGTTCTCCACACGCGTTTCTCCGGGTACTCCGGTTTCCTCCCACATTCCAAAACATGCTAGGTTAATTAGCCACTCCAAATTGTCCATAGGTATGAATGTGAGTGTGAATGGTTGTTTGTCTATATGTGCCCTGACTGGGATAGGCTCCAGCATTCCAGTGACCTTAGTGAGGATAAGCGGAATAGAAAATGATGGAAAAAATCAATCACAAAAGTGTGGGCCGCGGCCCCCTGGTGGGCTATGGTGGTACTGCAGGTGGGCCATGAGAGGTCATTAAAAATATGATTCATTTTCATTCATTCATTCATTTTCTACGAGGGTTGCGGGGGTGCTGGAGCCTATCCCAGCTGTCTTGGGGCGAGAGGCGGGGTCCACCCTGGACTGGTCGCCAGCCAATCAATCACAGGGCACATATAGACAAACAACCATTCACACTCACATTCATACCTATGGACAATTTGGAGTGGCTAATTAACCTAGCATGTTTTTGGAATGTGGGAGGAAACCGGAGTACCCGGAGAAAACCCACGCATGCACGGGGAGAACATGCAAACTCCACACAGAGATGGCCGATGGTGGAATTGAACCCTGGTTTCCTAGCTGTGAGGTCTGCGCGCTAACCACTCGACCGCCGTGCAGCTTGATTCATTTTTGCAAATATTATTTTTTAAATGTCTTTTTATTTAAAATATTTATTGCCCAATTAAAAACATATATTTATGGGCCTAAGTAATAACAGGTCCCAAGTAATAAAAAGGTCCCTTTTACGAGTCTGCTTTAGGGTTAGAGCTCTCAGCGTTGCCAGATAATAACTATATTTATATTAATAACCATATTTGTACAATCATTTCATTCAATATAAGATCATTAAATCCAAAAATCCCACAATTTAGGATCATTTGACCCCTTCAGCGGCTATCGGGAAACGGCAAACCTCCTCAGCTGGCGAGAGACGAGGAAAACAGACACACATCACATGGCGCCATATTGAGGCCTGGCAAAATTAGCCACTTCATTTTTATTTATTGTGTGATTTATTTATTTATTATTGTCCCTGGCAACATTCCCATGAGAAAGTTTATTTTTTTTGTGAACGGGAAATCACGTTGTCACGTTGCTCTGTATTAAATATAAGACTCAAATGATAGTTGTCCCTAATGCAGAGTCAGCACGAGTGTGGCTGGACACACACAAACACACACACACACACACACACACAAACACGCTCACAAGTTGAGCTCAACAAACCAGGGGCGCTTTGTGACATAACAAGCAGGTTGAGGAAGACAACAACACAATCCTCAAGGCGAAGCTGACATTTGCAAAAGAGCAGACGATGTCATCGAGCCGCGCCTGGGCTGGTGTGGCTTACATAAACGCTAGCGTGCAGACTGACATTCGTGTGTGTGTGTTCATAAAGGCTTTTCGGTTCATTATTCTGGCGGGAAAAGATCATCTACATGACAGAAGCATGCTCCTGTTTTTTAAGAACCTCCGCTAGTCAAAGATCCTCCTTTGGGATGTTCATAAATCAACACAAAGGGAATTTGGAGCGAGTATACTTGATGATATAATAAATGATACAATAACCATATTGTCCACCTGCTTATTTGGGACGAGTAGGAATGCAATGGTGGGAACCGTGAATGGAGTCATCCATGACTTACTTCACCTTAGGACAGGGGTCGGGAACCTTTTTGGCTATGAGAGCCATGAAGGCCAGATATTTTAAAATGTGTATCTGTGAGAGCCATATACATTTTTTTAAACATTGAATGCAATAAAATGTGTGCATTTTTATGTAAGACCAACAATTTTAGATATAATGGGCTCCAATTACGTAGACCAGGCACACTACCCCACGCCAAGGGGGTGTGGCCAGCACACTTTCGTGAGCAGCGCAGTGTCTAATAATAAATCAAATACTTGCTGCCATTAATGCAACTTCTGCTGCTGCATAGTTTTGCACCATACTTTATTATTTATGTATATTTCATTCTTTTGGCCATCTTTGCCAGAAGGCTTGGTTCTGCAGCTTTAGCTAGGTGACTATTTGACTAAAGGAGGAAAGTCTACATTTACATGTTGACATCTCAATGACCGAGGTAGACTACCGCATTATCCAGTAATAATCGAGTTTTGGTGTTTGACCTGGAAAATATCTTCAAGAAAGATGGATATGGTTGGCCGTATTGCAGTAGAAAATAGATGGACGGATTAAAATGCATAAGAAAGTTGTTAATTTTGAATATTATTTTTAACAGTCATTTCTGTGATGGTTTACTTTAAAATGTTTGCAAAAATATTTTTTTATTGTGGTAAGAAATGCTTGAGAGCCAGATACAGTCATCAAAAGAGCCCTACCTGGCTCCCGAGCCATAGGTTCCCTACCTCTGCCTTAGGGGGTGGGAGAATTCCCTTGTACTTTTCCACACATGCTCCCACGACCAGGCTCCCCTTCCTTCCCTGCGGTGGCGGTCAACCGTTATCTTTCACATCTGCAATAAAGATCGGGTTTTTTTTAATTACATTCAGCATTCGGCAAAATTGCAGAAGATGTAAATGCACCAATATGTGCCCATAAAGTCATTTTATTTACATAATGCCCACATCAACGTTTAATGTATGCTAATCAAGATAAATGTGTGCCAACATGCTAAATAAAGTCTCAGCATATGTCGTCTAAATTTGTATTTTTGTTATTATAAACTCATTGTGGAACTTTTGGGACTGATTTATCATCTGTAGTAAGCTAACTGGTATGCTAAGCTAATCATTAGGCGTGAACATTCAGGAATAATTTGATTGTTCCGAACACCAAAATAACAAAATGATATGTACATTGAATAATTTACGGACTATTTATTCATAAAGTAATAAAAGGTGATGTATTTTTCACACTCATTTTTCCCTTTATCATATGCTAATTATAGTAAATGTCCATCATAGCCTGAAGGCTAATCAACTTCACTAAGCTAATTTCAAGTGTCGGGAGCAAACATTGTGGATAATCTGACACAAAAATGACAAAATTATGTATACACGGTGAATTGTGTAATGTTTTTGTGTATATTTCTGTAAATTCTACATGCGGCATGCTTCTTTCCCCTTTATCTTATGCTAATTTTGAGCTAAATGTGCGTCCTAGCCTGAACGCTAATCAACTTCACTCACTCTTTTACCTTTGTATCTTTGCATTTTTTCAGCCCTTGTGCATACTGTATGCATGATAAACATTTAGGACTGATGTTTATGGATTTTATCATCTGTAGCAAGCTAACTAGCATTAGCTTTAGAAGTGAACATTCAGGAATAATCAAACGTCATGTAATGAACACATTATGCTTCTTTCACTGTGTTACCTGAGGGTACATTTCACAAATAAACACCATTTGTACAAAACAAAATCATAGAAAAAGTGCCGTATTTATTATAAACATTTTGATGAGCAAAATTAATTTTAAAAATCACAGCCAATAGTCAACTAAAATAATTGTTTTTACTATCAACAAGTAAGGCGGGTTAGTCTTAAAGGGAGCCTATTATGCTTCATTGTCGGCCCTTTGTATTGACTTGTTGGCTCCTGTAGAGCAGCTACACACAATAAATTGCACAGAAAGCTTTTTAGCTCTTCCAGAATCGGCACCTATTCCGGGTATATTTCATTGAATTTCCAAAACAGTCTGGTTTAATTTATTCCACTCATAGGCGTTTATTCCGGGCACGCCAAAACTGCTGTGATTGGTCACGGTCCATGCTAAAACGGGGAAATCTTCACAGTGCAGTGCAGCAAAGTGGGGGTGCATGCCCATATAAGGAAGTCTGGCTCACTGTAACGTCACGGTAAGTGTCTCTAAAACCGAGGGCATACTTCAATTACTGATAGGTAATTAGTGTTAGATAGTATTGATAGGTCAGAAAAGTGGAAGTAATAATAATAATAATACATTTTTTTTGTATAGCGCTTTTCAAAATACTCAAAGACACTTTACAGAAAAATGGAGTTGAATAAAAACAAGTAGAGTAAAAGATACGTTAAAATACAACATTCATTCATTTATACACAGTTAAAACATGAGTAAAAGCTGGGCGGGTCCCCTTGATATTAAATGACACGTATTGAAGAAAGATACCTTACTTCTCCAATATTTAGCAAATCGCAATGTATGTGGAGCATAACATCATCACTTGCATAGCAATACCGCCATATTGTATACCAATATCAGGCAATAATTGGCCAATATTATCAGACAGCCTCAGTAAAGTTTGTATTTTTTTGCATATTTCAGTCACCTTCCTCTTCCAAAGTCACGGAAAGCCGTGGAAAACTAAATAAGAGCCATAGCTTGAGGGCTCACCAAAATGTCACACTGTTGCATTTTGATTTTATCAACTGCAGCACATAACTCGCCGTGCAAATAGCCAACACTCGGTATGAATCCGATTGCAAGATAATGGTCCAAACAGGGAGACATAAACAGATCTGCTTTTTGTAAACCGCGTCGTCACGTGTTTAGTTTTCCGTTCACCTTCACCTACTTTGTGCAAGTAGTCGGAGTTCATAGTCTCTTGTTGTAAAGCCACCTGTGATAAGGTGTGTTTTTCTCTGCTCGCATTATGACTAAACAGGACTGTTGATAAGATGTCATGTTTTAGCATGCTAAATGTAGGCTACCATGTCAGCAAAACGCTCGATGAGGCTAAAGACTACTTAAACCTGCCTCAAATAATGAAAGGAAGCGCCATTGATTCTCGTGCACCGCAACGCGCCTGCCCTTGAGATGGTGTTTCCTGCTTTTATTATGCTACAAAATGTTTCCTTATTCCATCGAGGGGCTATTAAAATGATTTAGTGCTGCAGCCCCCGGAATGCTGCCGTACTTTGTTAAGAAGCGCGTTTAGGGAATCTCGTCGCGACCACTCCCATGTAAGGTGTGTTGAGGAATTTTCAACTTCCTGTAATTTAAGTGGAAGAACCGTGTATAGGTGCTTCCTTTTAACCGCTACAAATTGAAAATGTAACAAATATTTCATAATTAATGAATTAGTGCACTCCCTCCTACTATTAGGCTTGTGGAGTATTGGAAACAATTTGTCAGATGTCATGTATGGATAACCATATGGCAAGACAACTGCATATTAGTCAATGTGGTACATAGAAATATACCATGGAAAGAATTTTTGAATGTTTTGAAGGCAAATAAATTGAATGTTCTTGTATGGCAGAGGTAGGGAACCTATGGCTCGGGAGCCAGGTAGGGCTCTTTTGATGACTGTATCTGGCTCTCAAGCATTTCTTACCACAATAAAAAAATATTTTTGCTAACGTTTTAAAGTAAACCATCACAGAAATGACTGTTAAAAATAATATTCAAAATTATTAACAACTTTCTTATGCATTTTAATCCGTCCATCTATTTTCTACTGCAATACGGCCGACCATAGCCATCTTTCTTGAAGATATTTTCCAAGTCAAACACCAAAACTCGATTATTACTGGGTAATGCGGTAGTCTACCTCGGTCATTGAGATGTCAACATGTAAATGTAAACTTTGGTCAAATAGCTAAAGCTGCAGAACCAAGCCTTCTGGCAAAGATGGCCAAAAGAATGAAATATACGGAGTACGGTGCAAAACTATGCAGCAGCAGAAGTTGCATTAATGGCAGCAAGTATTTGATTTATTGTTGGACACTGCGCTGCTCACGAAAGTGTGCTGGCCACACCCCATTGGCGTGGGGTAGTGTGCCTGGTCTACGTAATTAGAGCCCATTATATCTAAAACTGTTGGTCTTACATAAAAATGCACACATTTTATTGCATTCAATGTTTAAAAAAATGTATATCGCTCTCACAGATACACATTTTAAAATATCTGGTCTTCATGGCTCTCGTAGCCAAAAAGGTTCCCGACCCCTGTTGTATGGGATGATTCTAAACGTACCTTAAAGCAATTGAAAACCTTTTGAAGGCAAAGAAATTGAATATTATTCAATGGCATGTGTGTAAAAGTACCATGAAAGCAACTCAGGACATTTTGAAGGCAAAAATTCAAATTGTCTTCAATGTAATGAGCCGAAACACACCCTGAAAGCAATTCGAGACCTTTGAATTGCAAATAAAAGCAAATGATTTGAATAATCTCCAACAGAATGTGTAAAAAAATACCATGAAATGTACTTTTGAAGTCAAAGTCATTGGATAATCATCAATTAAATGGGCCTAAACATACCGTGGAAGCAGTACTTCAATACTTGCTGAAGGTAAATACATGGAATATTTTCAATGGAATGAGTCTAAACATAACATGAAAGCAACTCATTACGTTTTCAAGGTCGAATAAATCAAATAGTCGTCTTCTGAATGAGCCTAAGTCCTGAAAGCAAAACTTTTTTGAAGGCAAACAAATTGAATCTCATTCATGGACAGAATGAACCTGAATGTAACATAAAAGCAACTCAGGATCTTTGGAAGGCAAATAAATGGAATATTCAACAACCAACTGAAGACCTGCAGTCCCTAAATGCAACAATCTTGCATGATATAATATTGATTTTTTTATGTTTTATTTTCTTTCAATTCTAAATCATGTCTTGGGTTTTGCCTTAAAAAAACATCCTTTTCTGTGCCGCTTATCCTTATTTCCAAATACAGCTCATTAGTTGTTCCACATTAGTTAGAATCTTGTTGTAAATGAAAATTAAGAAAATAAGAATATTGATAACATCACAGTATATATTCAAATATAATTGAACAGACTGAAGTATTACTGTTAAAATATTAATATTAAAACACAATTTTGGGCGGCACGGCGGTCTAGTGGTTAGCGTGTAGACCTCACAGCTAGGAGACCAGTGTTCAATTCCACCCTCGGCCATTTCTGTGTGGAGTTTGTAAAAGTTTTTTTTTTCTTGATTCTTGTAAAATTTTATGAATATCAAAAACAGCTCTCAGTTAAAATCAATCAAAATGGAGCACAAATATCTTGTAAAAGTTTGATATTGGCTCTCGTTCATTTGTGCATATTTACCTTTTTTTAGTGCAACTTCAACTAGAATTTATTTCATATTCTGTGCAATACTCATTAATAGTAATGGTAATGGTAATGGTAATGGTAATGGTTTAATTTCATTTGAACATGCATCAGATTCCAATTGAATGCATCCCATAATCAGTTCCCAGTTCCACATGTGCAAAAGGAGTAGGAAGAAGCAAAGCTTATTAAATCCTACCCCTCCATCTGGTACTTTTACAATCACTAACTGTTACATTTGTTCACTTCCTGCTTTCCTAATATAGTTTAAGGTTTGCCCCACCATTTGAGGTGTCTGTTTAAATACAAAGCGATCGAGCCACACTACCTTCGTGGTTGACTGGTAGAACGCCAACGCCATCGACATAATGGGCACCCCTGGCTAACACCAAATTGTTCAACTGAACAAATTTAAACTGGTCCCGTGATATAAAGAATCGATGACTCGTGGTTTTGAGGTCCTCAAAAACAGCAGAACGCTCTTGCCAGGAAGAGGATCTCTGACTAGAATTTTTGCAGGGATTATTTTTAAATAGCAGCGGATCTTTGACTAGAATGCGTCCCCCCCCCCCCCCCAGAATGATTGAATTGAATACACAAATAAGGGGTCATACTGTCAACAATAGCTATTGTCGTGCTTGAAAGAAAAAGTCAAATGTTTGTATTCCCACTGCTCTTTTAAAACTTCCACTTTCATTTTGAAATGTCGTTTCTTTGAATTCCCTTTGTCAGACATCGCACCACATCCACTTAACCTCCACCCTCGCTCTCTCGCTCTCCCTCGCTCGCTCTCAAGAGGAAACCCATGATATTGTCCTTCTGGAAAAGTACTGGCATCCAGGCCAAGCTTTGTTCATTGTCTCTATTGGATGCCGCAAAAAAACAGCCTTCTGTAACCAATGCAGCAAAGCGCCTTCACGGTCTTGTCAAGGAGATATTATGATCATGATTATCATTATTATCATTGGGCTCCAAATGGAAGCAACACAAATAAAACCAAAACGGACATTTTTGGAGATGGTTATCGAATGACAAAGTCAACTTGTTTCCTCGCCTGGAGGTCCACTGAGTAGGACGGAGGCGCCGCTTCCCGAGGCCTTACTAATGGAATGTCTCCAGTTATGTACTGTAGATGGATGCTAAAGATTGTGTTGCTTGTTTTTGGGGTGAAAGGCTGGTATTTTATTGACTGGAATGGTAGAATGCATCCATAGGTGATGCTTTCCAGGGTCAAGGAGGTTCAAGTTTGGGTACCCATTTATAAATCACTGGTATTTTGGATCAGCAATTTCACTTAAATATTAATTTTGTTAATACTTGGGTTGTTTATATTGTTTATTTTTCTATATTGTGTATTTTGTACTGCTTAACTGATTCTGTACTCTTGCTGCTGTGCAATGCAAATTTCCCCACTGAGGAACGAATAAAGGCATATCTTATCTTATCTAAATAATAATAATACATTTTACTTGTCTAGCGCTTTACAGAGTACTCAAAGACACTTTACAGTAGAGAAAAAGAAATAAAAATAGGGTTGAGTAAAAACAGAGTAAAAGATGCATTAAAATACAATATCCATACATTCATTCAGAGCTAAAAACAAGGCTAAAAATATAGCTACTATTAATGCTAATACTAATTATTGGGACCTGCATACACAAGCGAAGCCAATCCTGAGAAAGGGTATTGCAAGTTCTTCTCATGGTCGCCTCCAACATGAGCAAAGATTGTTCAACATCATGGTGTAGGGGAAGTATACCAAACTCTAGCTCAGAGATTTCTGAGGAACATAGCGAGGAAATGGAAGACCACAGGCACAGTTCTCGTGAAGGCCTGGAGAAGTCCTATGAACTTCATATCGCTTCGCATCTATCACCGTGTTTGTCTGCTATATGATGAAATAACCCTAACCCTTACCCTTACCCTTACCCTTACCCTAACCCTAACCCTAACCCTAGCCCTAACCCTAACCCTAACCTAATGAAATGGCCGATCCCAACAACCAGTCGTTTATAAAGGAGCATCTTGAAAACGATCAGGGGTGCCCAAACTTTTTCATACCACTGTAGTTGAATGAGACGTGGTTTCAAACCATTGTTGAGACTGTGCTACACAGCTGATTTTACAAGAATCTGTCAGACCGTGAACTCATGGTTTGTGTAGGTGTACCTCATGTTGATGGGCTCATGTGTCAAAACAACACAAGGCCAGACTGGATACTTCCTCACAGCAAATGAGGAAGTTTGGAGGAAAAACATGAATTCATCAGCATGTGCTGCTTATTTGACTTAGACCTGTCAGGAAAAAGAAGGGGGGGGGGGAGAAAAAAACAGTACTCCTGACTCAGCATATGCTACAACGGGTTAGCGTGTTGCTATGAGATGTCACAGGATGCTGGTGCTATGAGTCACGGTCTAAATGGGAATAACGGTCATGCTTATTTTCTAAATGCCACTTTCTGACTGATTAAAAAGATATCAAAAGTGGAAAATAAAAACATGGATGGAGAGCAAAGGAAAATAAGTATTTGAGATATTTTATTTGAAGGATTTCAAATATTTTGACCCCTAAAGACGCACACAAATTAAAAGATCAACTCATCACCTGTCACAGAAACATTCATTCATTTTCTACCGCTTATCTTCACGAGGGTCGCGGGGCGTGCTGGAGCCTATCCCAGCTGTCTTTGGGCGGAGTACATCCTGGACTGGTGGCCAGCCAATCACAGGGCACATATAGACAAACAACCATTCACACTCACATCCATACCTATGGACAATTTGGAGTGGCTAATTAACCTAGCATGTTTTTGGAATGTGGGAGGAAACCGGAGTACCCGGAGAAAACCCACGCATGCACAGGAGAACATGCAAACTCCACACAGAGATGGCCGAGAGTGGAATTGAACTCGGGTCTCCTAGCTGTGAGGTCTGCGTGCTAACCACTCGACTACCATGCAGAAACAAACAAAGAGTATTCCATGTACTTCAGAAATGGAAGAAACCTTGGATAACAATCTCCATGGAGGTTATGGAGCTCCATGCAAGATTTCATCTCATGAGGTAAGGATGATTCTGAGAAAGGCCGAGAATTACATAACTGGGAAATGATATCAAGGGGTGTGGGACCGATATCGCCAAGAAAAACAATGCTAACACGCTTCACTGTGATGGATTGCCATCGCAAAGTCCCCCTGCTCAAGACCACACGTGTACAGGCCAACAACCTAATTGGTTGGGAGAATATGATGAGGTCACAGGTATGGAAATGCAACACTGTATTGTACTGCATTTTTCATTTTTTCTTTGTAAGGGCTTTAGCTTCAAAATACTGGAGGTATTTTCCATGACGCCCATTGTTAGCTAGCTCATATGTACTAATTTTCTTGTGCAAGAATGCACAGGAAAAAAAATGTGTTCATTTTTCACATACAGATTGTGAATTATGGGCGAAATTACCCCAAAAAGTGCAATTCCCTTTTAAAAGAAAATAACAAAATTATTTTTTTTCTCTTCATATTTAAAGTTTATTCTTGTAAAATTACTGCAGTTTTTGTCCATTTTTGCTGGGGAGTTTTTATGCGCTGTGGGCAGAAAATGGCCCTCGGTCCGCACTTTGGACACCCTGGTCTTGTCAGATCTGTGCTTGCCCACAGGAGTGTCTCCACTAGTAAGTACTAAGCCGTGTTGTGCTTGGGGATCAAATACTTAAATCCCACAATCAAATGCAAATTAATTTATAAGCTTTATTTAAAATCATTCAATCCCGGCCAACAGGTCTGGTGCTTGTGTGTCTCACCAAACATTACATTAACATGACTGACACGTAAGTGACAAGTGCAGCATACTGCATATAAGATACACATTCTTATGCTTGAAACTTACATAACATTCATTTAATCTGCATATTTTTGTATTAATAATATGCCATAAAACAGCCACAAAACAGCATGATTTATTTTGTATATTTTTGGAAAACCGTGATAGGCAACAACAGTAACATTTAAACATAGGAAGTGAAGTGAACATGTGACTTTGTTAAGCGTGTGGTTTATTAGAAACTAATACAACCATGTCCGTAATGTAAATCCTGTACTACACACGTCGGTCGCTAAAGCCCTGAATGTGACTTGGGGGTGGGGGATTTGGGCAAAAGGGGCTAGACTAAAGAGGGCTTGAAATCAGCCAATCCTCTTCTGCCTGTGAGCAGATTAATAAAACCTCTCCAGGCCTTATTACATAACAGAAACCGTAAAAAAAAATAAAATAAATATGTCCAGACGTCAGACACGGCAACAAAGTGAAACATCAGCCTGGAGTGAAAACAGCCAGAGTCCACTTTTCATCTGGCTTGAATTTAGAAGTAATTCAGGGATGTCATCAAACAGACGCTCGGGCTTCTCATGACTTGGCGCTGGACGCAAGACCGCATGATCCATAAAGATTGCACCCAGTACGACACGCCCCTGCACACTTCAAGGAATTAAAAGCAGGCTTGAATGTCAGTAAAAACGTTGCGGTTCGCTTGGCAGAGGGAGTGCCGACTTCTGTGCAACTGCCTGTATCGATGCGCAAAAAATGGGGCAAACTATCTGAATGTTCTGAACTATGCACCACAATGGAGGTCCGTGTGGATGTCATCTACGGATGGCCGATATTAGCTTTATTGCCAAAAACAGATATCCCCAAACTCTCGATTTGCCATTAATATATCAGTTTTCGTGATTGTGAAAAAAATCTGACACCGATATCACATTTTTATGCTGATATCAGGCCGATAATTATCAGTACCGGTAATTATCAAACATCCCCCTGCGACATAGAAAATGAATGAATGAATGAATGAATGAATGAATAACATTATGTCTACAATTTTGTTTGTATCATTAACCCTTTTTCTTTATAATCATGCAAATAAATTTGCCACATTACATACATTTCCCTCAACAAACAACCATCACATGTGCAACACACTCATGATTAACATTAGCTAGTACAGCAAACTGTCAACTAAGACACTAATAGACTGAAACGAAAATGATACAAAACACATATACTGTACCTTAATGGCTGCAGACATGCCTTAGGAGGGAATTATAGACATGATTTTGAACCTTTAGCAACTATTAGCCTTATAAATAGCAACTATTAGCTCTAAATAGTGTGGCAGCAACGGAGCTTATTTTCTATTAGTGTAACGACTAAACGTGCACGTGTGGAAACGACGATTTTACGAAAATTTAGTTCCGCCTCATTAACTTATATATGCACCTCGGTAGGAACCAAAAACGAAAATAGGGAGGAACTTAAAACTGACAACATACACTGACAGTAGAGGCAGTTACACCTAATGTTGTCAACTTCTCTTGCAAACTAGCTGACACAGATTCAACAGCTCCCCTGCTGGTTGCAACTAAGTACTACACCAACTGAATTCTTAAGACAAGGTAGTTTAAGCCTCTCATCCACATGGAGGTGACCTAAAACGGTATTTAAAAAATTAGTTTCCATTGTAGGAAAACCTGAAAAGATTGCCATGTAGAGAGTGCTGACGTCATTGAAACAGCGCCGGCTCGTCGCCGTCACGTGACCAGAAGTGTCTTTTGAAAACAAGCCAACATAACATTCGAGTATTTCGACTGACATGACTCACCTCAGTTGACATTCTCCTCATATTTTGTTGTCTTACACTTCACGATGGCTCACAGAAGTAATTCAACTTCTAGGAAGTCGTGACGTGCCTCCATAATGGACTTATGCACGTGCGTGCCGCTTCCTGTTCTATGGGTTGGAATGTCACGTGGTTCCGCCCATCGCCACATGTAGGTGCGTCCTGTGTGTTACATCGTTTCCACCACAAAACTAAGATGGTCTTTTCTTGAAATATATACAAGCGTGGTTAAGAAAATGTCAAAGTGGTTAAGCATATGTGAAAACTAAATGGACAGCACACAATAAAGTATTGTGGGACCTCGTAAACTTCATTAAAATTGATGAAAAATACTATATTTTGGGACCTACGTATGCCATATAATATGCCATGTCCATTCCTGAATCAATGAAACACATCTTTTGTTTCCACAATTCTTTATTTCAAATCTCTTCAAATAAAATCCATAAAAATAACAATGTTTCCGCTCAAAAAATAATGAAAAATTTTAAAGCTCTTTCCCATAACATCGTAACTCTTAACAATCGATCCTCCAGTCATTCAACCATATGGACTGATGGAAAAAAAAAAACAATTGAACACTGTCACAAAATACAATAATAATAACGACAATGATTCTTTATTACTCGTTTTTTTTTTGTCTCGCATGGAAACAATGAACTGGTTCCATTCAAATAACTGGTGCTTTTATTATTAATAGGCAGCTAAATGGAAATCTACAACACGGCAATTCTAGATTTAATCAGATGGCTTAAACAAAATGTCACTGCACACATATCTGTAATATATATATATATAAACATATATATATATATATATATAAGCTTATTTTTCAGTCTAGCAAGTCACACTAAGACACATTTGGTAAAAGGTGGTATAAAAAGATGCACTTGAAATGATAATGGAGCACCGCAGTGCATTGAACGTACATCCGGACACAGTAGATACACTCGGTATATGATAGGAGTCAGGAATTATGTAGCAGACATAATAACTCATCTAAACGCACCACTCGTGATATGCAGAAAATATAGATGGGTACACAATCATGAGTATTGTTTTGTTTTTTTTGTTATGATGCTATAGCAGTGCATAAGAAAAAGCTTTTTGTTGGTTTTCAAATGTAACACATAACAATGGAAAATAATAATACAGACCATTAACAACACAAACAGATAAAGAAGTACCACACGATGTATAAACTCAATATCTCAAATTCTAGTTTTGTGCTTCTTTCCATTTTAAGAAAAGAAAAATGTCCAGAAGATGACATCCAAACTGAATAGTAATTGCACTACGGGGTGATTCAAACGTCATGATGGTCCCTTAAACAGAAGAGATGGTTGGTTTGTGAAATACACCAAGTCAAAACATCCAGGCTGAAGTACGGAAAAAGGGACCGCCCCTACTAATGGAAGCTCTAAGCAGCATGAACTTGAGAACGCAACTTTGGTGGCCTTATCATTTGGGGTATAACGGGAGGCCACCACGGTACCTCGCTTCACTTTCATTTTCGGTATAGTACGAGAGTGAAAAACCTGCTCAGCTTTTGTGTAAACAGCTTAAATGGTAATGGTTCAGTTTATTTGTCTTGTAGCGCTCGGTCCTGATCGCTACCGAACGATACTACTTTCCTTTCATGCGCTTGTCGTTGCCCCTTGACGTATTTCACCGGGAAGGCAAGGTGTTCCCAAACAGGAGACTTTATCACTAGCTATATGACTCCCGCTAGCCTCATGTGAATGTGATCTGCGTAGAAACCGGATCATCCTCTGTACCATACCGAAAAATCTTGATGACGAATACATGTACCGTTACACCCCGACTAATCATACCACAAATGTACGGATGCTACAGCAGAACCTAAGCTTACAGTCACTGTCAAACCAGAAGGAACAAATTAATCACAGAACGTTTGTCACGACAATACAAGACACAAAAAAAAGAAAGAAGTGCATATGTCAAATAAGGCAAATATTCAATTGATTTCTAAAAATCCCAGTAGATGTTCAGAGTGCAGGATTAACAACAACGAGAGCTGTACAAAATGAACAGGCAAGTGCCGAGTAAAGTCCTCCAAAAAATTGGTACGTTGTTGTTGTTGTTGGTGGGGAAGCTTTAATCATTCCAAAAAAAATGATTAGAATAAGCTTAGATCCCTGTTAGAGAGCTACAAAAGACAACTGTAAATATTACAGACAGAGCTTCTCAAAGCTATATAATAAATTCATCTGTTTGTAACAGGACACCTCCTGACCCCCCTGCTTTCTCCTCCGTTTTCCTTCCTAGAAGCCCCCCCACCGGTTATTTGATTAAAGTGAGAAAAAGACGAACATGAAGACGCCCACGGAGCAGACCAACAGCAAGCCCAAGTTAAGCAGGAGTTTGACCCGAGGGGGCTCGTGCAGCATCTCCGCTATGACGCTCGTGTCCTCCTGGGAGAGTTTGTCCTGAGTGTTCTGCGACGGTTCCTTGTAGCCACAAAACCAGTCCAGCGCACGAATGCAGCGGCTGGTCTCGCTGCCGCCGCCGCCGTCGCCGCCGCGTTCTTCATCCATCTCGACTTGCCCGTTGCCGAATCTGTCTGCCGGGGTGGTGGCAGGGGACGCCTCGGTGCTGGGGGTCGCTGGGTCGTGGTCTGTGGAAGGGACCAGGAGTTTGAGATCGGCTCCGTCCAGACATCGCTCCTTTTTGACATCGGCGGGTAAATCTTTGTGCAGGCCGCCGTCGCCGTTGCAGCGGCTCTTCTCCGTCAGCCTGTACATCTGCTCTCGATCCTTGCTGGCCACCTTTTCCACGTGGCGTAGCCCCCACACCGTTGTGGTGCGGACCTGCTCCTCATCCGGCGGAGAAGTGAGAAGACTGACCACCACCGCCACCAGTCCCGAGATCCAGAAGAGACCCGCCGCCACGTACATGTAGTGGATGTTGATGATGAACCAAGGGCGGGTGTCCGGCTGGTCACAACGAGGCTGTCGGTAGATAAAAGCCAAGATGAGTCGTATGGTCCCCAGAGTGAACCCGGTCATGCCTCCCCAGAACGCCCCTTTCTCGTTGCAGCGTTTCCAGAAGACGCCAAGAAGGAAAAGGGCAGCGATTGGCGGAGTGAGGTAGCCAGCGACCTCCTGGATGTAAAGATACGTCTGGCCGCCTTGCATCTCGATGATGACAGGAACCCAAGCGATGCTGATGACCACCATTAAGACCACAAACATGCGGCCCACCAGGAGCAGTTCACGTTGGGACGCCGTCTTCCGAGCAGTCTGGTAGATGTCCAGCGTGAAGATGGTGCTCGCGCTGTTAAAGATGGAGTCCAGATCACTCATCAGGGCAGCGATCATGACTGCCATCATGAGGCCCCTGAGTCCCACGGGCATCACCGCCATGACCAGACGAGGATATGCGATGTTGGAGCAGCCCGCCTGAGAGCCGCACACGGCCATGCAGTGCTCGGGTCCGATACAAGCGATCTCGTCCGCAAACAAGATCCGGGAGATCATGCCTGGGATGACAATGACAAACATGGGAAGGATCTTGAGGAACCCTGCCATGAGTGTGGAGCACTTAGCGTGGGCAATGTTCTTTGCCGCGAGCACTCTCTGGACGATGACCTGGTCGGCACACCAGTACCAGATGGAGGCAGGGGTTTGGCCCAGAATGAACCCGGGCCAGGGAATGTCCTCATCCAAAGGGCCGCGAAGGATGCGCAGCGAGTCGGGTTTGGGATGGATGTGGCAGGAGGGGGAGTAGGTGTAGTTCCCAGCAGCCACGATGGCAGTCACATTGGGGATGGCCTCCATGTACTTAGTTCTCACACCTTCTAGTCCGCCCACTTTAATAAGGCTGATGATGGTTAGCGTTAAGGCTCCGCCGATCATCAATACCGCCTGGAGGGCGTCCGTGTACAAAACCGCCACCAGTCCGCCGGTGACGGTGAGCAGGGCGGTCATGCTGATGAGCAGGACTATGGACACGTAGAGGTTCCACCCGAGGGACTCCTGGATGAAGAGTGCGCCGGCGTACAAGTCCACAGACAACTTGGTGAAAATGTAGAGGAGCACAGACAGGAAGGCAAAGTAGACCTTGAGTCGGTTCCCGCCGTAGCGCTTGGACAGGTACTCGGGCATGGTGAAGACCCCCGAGTGGATGTACACGGGGATGAAGACCCAGCCCAGCAGCTGCAGAAGCAGGAGGGCGTTGAACTCCCACGCTCCCACGGCAAACCCGCTGGCTGCTCCGGATCCGGCCAGCCCGATGAAGTGTTCGCTGCCGATGTTACTCACAAAGAGCGACGCGCCGATCACGATCCACGTCATGGAGCGTCCGGCCAGGAAGTATCCGCTCACGGTGCTGCGGTTGGCTTTCCACATGGCGAAAAAGCCGATGACGAGCACCAGGATGAAGTACAGTGCTACGACGGCAATATCGGCCACCTCCATTCGACCCATTATTCATGAGTGGGGGGGAAAAAAGACTTCTTGGGTGGAACACGGTAAAAATGGAGTGAAAATTCTAGAAATGCTCTGCTTTGGTTTGCTGTCTGGTTGGAAGCTGTGGTATCCGCCGCCTGGTCTAATTCACTAGCAGTGCATCACATGGGCTTATCAACCCGTACTCGGGTTGTCGTACTTTTACAGGATGTTGTGGTCTACAGTTTTTGTTCCTGCAAGACAGCAAAGGCAAAGAAAAACACCTCATTAGATATTTTTGTTGGAAGAGTGAAGATGCTCATGAAAATGGTTCGTTTGTTTGGGACATGGTTAGAAGGATAGTTTGGATTTTTTGCCATGGAGTTGTATGATATTCCTATCAGCGGTGTTGTGCATCACTGGTGATTTACCCCCCACTTCATCCCATAAACAAGTTGTGATCGGATTACGGTGAGGAGGAACGTAGTTCCGGTTTAGTTGGTGGGGCAAAGTAACGAGTTTGGCTTCTCTGTACGATATGCGTTCAAAAGAGTAATTAATACATTTGCACCACAAAAAAATCCAGGCTGCACAATCGCTCGCCATTTTTTCGAGGAGGCATTTTTTGAGAACACATAGTTTTGAGACGCCAAACTCTACGTTCTTCATCACAAAAATCCGACCACAACTCAGCTTACGAAACCACCGATGGGAATATCATCCAACTTCAGGTAAAAAAAAATACTAACTATCCCTTTAAGTTACATAAGGGGAACATCACACTTGGAATTAATTACCACCAGGTCAAATGCTGCATTAATGTTGCAATGCATATTAATGTGTTAATGCCACTTTAAATGTAATCAGAGTCACGGGGCTAAGTATTAAATTGGTTTGATCTGTCTGATTTTCCAGATTTTTTTCTGTACCCCCCGCATCAAAAAAAAAAAAAAGGATGCACCTAAGGACTCTGCACTTGAACAACTTTTATGTTGCGCTTTTTCAATTAAAACAATTACGTGAGGCAAAGACATTTGGCAGCAAAATCAATGAAATCAAGAAATAACTCATAGCAAAACACGAAGGTGGTGTCCGTAATGATCTCGCTGCCACATCGTCTCTGACCATTTTCTACCGCTTATCCTTATGAGGGTCGCGGGGGAGTCTATCCCAGCTGTCTTGGGGCGAGAGGCGGGGTACACCCTGGACTGGTGGCCAGCCAATCCCAGGGCACATATAGACAAACAACCATTCACACTCACATTCATACCTATGGGCAATTTGGAGTCGCCAATTAACCTAGCATGTTTTTGGAATGTGGGAGGAAACCGGAGTACCCGGAGAAAACCCACGCATGCACGGGGAGAACATGCAAACTCCACACAGAGATGCCCGAGGGTGGAATTGAACCCTGGTCTCCTAGCTGTGAGGTCTGCACGCTAACCACTCGACCGCCGTGCAGCCCACAATCCCCATTCAATGAAGGTAAAAGTAACCTTAAAAAGCCATTTATTCCTTTCATTCATCATTCATATGAATTTAGAATTGTTTTGTGCAATTATAATAGTAAAACTATAAAAAGATGTTTTGTGTTAACGTCTTTGGCTTTGTGGAACAGACTAATTGCCATTCCATTCCCTTCTGCACTTAGACTTCTTATGTTGATCACTTCACACATTGTCCAGTTGAAGGACATGTCCAGTCTTGTGAGAGAAGACAGATGTTGCAAACTTTGGTGAGGAGAGAAGGAGATTTTGAGAAGAGAAGGGAGAAATATGCAAATTAGGAGAACTTGTAAACGCTTCGGAGGGCTTCGGCTCATTTCAATAATTTTTTTTTACATTCACTGCAATAGAAGATGAACTTATTTTTCCGTCTCATAGCATTATTTCAACAACTGTTAGAATGAAAGATCCTTTTTAATTGGATTAAATACAGTATAAATGTGTATATTTCAGACATACTTGCTAATAATAATAATATATATACACAAACACAGTATTTATAGCTTGCTTCCTGTACCTGGCCCCACCCCCCCACACACGGAGCAACACTCTCCCTCTGTCGCTCTGTCTTGCGAAAAGAAACTGCAGTTGTTTACACCACGGTAAGTCACTCAACTATTATACTATTATAAAGTGTTTTAAAGTGAAATAAAAATATAAGCAGATATACACAGTCCCATTTCATTTGATACTTCCATGCAGGATTTGTCATATATGTCATATGTTGATTGGTTAATATCTTCATGCAAATAATTTTGAAAATATTCCAAAGTGTTATATGGCATGTTTGGAAAGACATGGAAATAATAAATAAATAAATAACATATAAATAACATAAAATGCCCTGTGATTGGCTGGCCACCAGTCCAGGGTGTACCCCGCCTCTCGCCGCAAGACAGCTGGGATAGGCTCCAGCACACCCGCGACCCTCGTGAGGATAAGCGGTAGAAAATGAATGAATGAATGACTTACATCTTACATGATCATGTATTCACAGCTGATACATTGCATACATTAAAATGAGCTTAATAAGGACGCGAGGCGACGGAGGGTTCTGGAGTTGTCAGTCATCGAGCTAAGACGAGGGTTTAGAAGCGGAGGAGATGCGATCGCTTTGTCAAAAATAGACATATGAGCTGTTCACGGATTCACATTGCTGGTCTCAGAAAGTAACTCCCGTAAAAAGCGAGCATCGAGTGGAGTTTTTTTCCACTGAACCACCGTGACGTACCTTAACGTACTGGCACTAGCCCGCTACAAAAACATTTGACTCCAACTTCACTTTCGCTGACTAATCAAATGTTATTAGTCCTATCTTATGGCTACAGGATGCACAGAGTCAGGTGTTTCCAACAACCAACTTCCTGCAGGAGTGAAAAAAAAACCTGGAGCTAGGCCAGGTATTACGGGTTTTCTTCTGCTGCTGCAATAAGACACCAAACCCAGAGCGCTCTTCTATTTCTATGAACTAAGCTCCTGAGCATTAAGGTATACTGGCACAACAAAAGAAAATATATGCCCCACTTATAGCCAGCACGCTTGTATGCTCTACACCAGGGCTACTCAACTAGCTTATTCTGACTGACACGTTTTTAGAAAGCGAAACGCCACACCGAGATTTCTACCTTCATTAGAGTTGGGCTTTGAACCATCAATGGGAACCGCTTATCACATTCCAATTCTCACGGAATGGTTCATTATTTTAACTTCCGGTGCCTTTATTGGTCAAGAAGTGTTTATGTTCATCCATTCAAGTGTGGACAGTTTGGCTGAAATTGTGCAAAAAGGAGGTTTGTGCAAAGTGGATGCACCAATCACACGATTGACGGTTTACTAGTGCAACGTTTATGACACGCGACACGGGGCTGTTTTTGATGGGCTACATCGTCCAATCAATCGGGTGAGTAAAACAATAAATTATACTTTATACGGTGAATAGGACGCCCAATTCAAATATCCAGCTAACATAACATAATAATAATGCTAGCTTTAGCCAGCAAGTTGACCGAACTTAGCATCAAGTGTTACTTCTTAAATATGGCGAAGTTAGTTTTCACATTGTAGGTTGGACATACATCTCCGTCCTGTTAATTTCACGTTGTCAGGGGGTAAACATGGCTCCCTAGCAACAGTGACACCGCTGTTGCTATGTCGTTCCCACGCACATACTCGAGACGTCAATAAATTACTATTGCACTGAAGAGAGTTTGTTTAAAAAAAAAAAAAAAAAAGAAGCGATATATTCTTCCTCCACTTTGTGGGGAGGACAGACCTGTCCTATCTGGCCTACCTGCAACGCATGCCCATATAAGGAATTCCGATGACAGGGAGCCAGTGCGTTCAGACCCATCCCTAAATTCTTTCATGGCTCACTTCCAAATGTGCAAACCTCATTATCTGAAACTTTGGCATCGTTTAACACGTGAATGTAACATTCTAACAACATTTATACGTCAGAAAAGTACAATAAGCATAATAAAACAGGCACAATTTTCAATGAAATTCAAGTCGTTCAACTCAAATGATTAACTTGAAATGGTACAAAGGTAAAAACTGAAACATAACGACCATCTTAACACTTAAAAATGTAAGTTTTCCTCCAAAGTGTTCTAAAACTTTTGACTGGTAGTATATTTCCCATTTTCTGTTCTTGTAAATATATACACATTACTTCAAAAAGTATCTATATATTTGGATTTGAGAATCGATTTTAGAGCCTATATGGTATGCTAATCAAGTATCCACCCACATATCACGAGGCTTGTCATTCACGAGCATACTTGGGACCGCGAGCCGCCGGTTGAACAACACCACCCCACTCCACTCCACTCCACTTGTCTCCTCTGACAACATGGAGAAAGTGTTGCAGGTTGCAAGGCAACACCAAGGCCGTGTGGAACAATGGCTGCTTTAATTCATTGGAAGAAGTGGCCGACTGACTTAAATCGCAAAGCACGACAGCTCACCTAATTCGACGCTGAGAATGTTCTAGATCAGTCCTCCACGGTCATAACGTCTATATTAAACCTATATAGTCATATACATATGTATTAATTTCTGCTGTATATATTCATTGGCGTTAGAGTAATATTTGACATATTTAGAGGAAAAATTAGCCTGCTTGACAGAAGAAAAAAAAACACGCGACTACACTTCGACCAGGAAATGACATCTATACGTTACACGTCAGGGCACATTATTTTTAAACACTTTCCCCCAACACAAATGCGTACATTTGTAGCAAAAACGCTACACAAGTCACAAGTTACAAACAAACACTAAAAACATTTAGTACCTTCCAAGCTAGCGTTAGCAGCCCTTGTCTTGATGCTAAAGGCGACAAGTAAACACACCCCCGGAGAGGAGATGGTGAAGAAGAGCGCTCCTCCGGCAGCCAGTGCACCTCTCCTTTGGAAGAAAGAAGCCGCCTCCCCGGTTTATATAAAAAAAAAAAGAAAGTCAACTAAAAAGCCCGTTATGATGCTGTGCGTCTCTGTGGATGATGTTAGTGGCGATGCCAAAGCGCCTCTCCTCCTTATACTTTACTAGACCTACACTACGCCACGCCCCACACGTGTGGCTCACCCGTGACGCGTTTGAGTGCACAGAAAAATATGCAATTAGAAAGTTGTGTTGTATAAACTTTGTGCACGTTCAGTTTTTTTTGTCCTTTATTTTATTTTTTATTTTTTTTGCACTGAATAAAAACCAGACTCGCTGATCTCCGGAGACACACCCACCTTTGCTGGATGCTTGTTTCTTTTTGGAGGGGGTCGTGTATAAAGACTGAATTGTATGAAATAACACACGATGAAAAATAATACAGAACTACCGTTAAAAACAATAATAATTCCCTAAAATATAATTACCTTTAAGCAAACCATTATAAAGTGAACTGTGTACTACGAGCTTCATACAGGTAAAGCGAATCATGGAAAGTACCATAAAGTCATTGACTGATTAGGGAACTAATCGGATGTTTAAAATAACATGCACCATTAAATCGGAATAAGACATTTTGTGTGTAATTGCAAACCAATTGTGAATTACAAAACTTATTTATAATTTATTTGTGCAAGGTAATAACACGAAAGGGATTGATTGCTTGCAATGCACCAAGATAGCACATCATGCCACTCATATTGTCCCCCACACTACCCAATACCGAACCTATTGTGTCATCATCATCATTGTATGTGGTTGCAACATAACACTGCCTTTCATACTTGCTATAACGGAAAATTCCAGCATAATATTACCGCATATTACAGTGCATGACTTGAACACAATATAGGTAATGTAGGACAGGCCTTATATCTTCATCACATTCCCCTAATCGTTAAAAAAAAAGAAGAGCACGGCAGTGGGAGATAACAAGGCTAACAGAACGGTTGACTTTCATCAAAACATCCTGCAAGGCTGACACAGCTCCGCATATTACTGGGGGAGGGAAGCTGAGTAAATTTCCACTCACTCCCCTTAGTGCGATACGTTGGAAATTTCCATTTCAGCGACTACTACATTTCCCTGCATGCCTTGCGCACTCACGTGGGCACTATGACGTATTGACGCTCGAGGGAAAACAGGAAGCGTGTATACATTTCAGCACTAAAAGTGTTTAGAAAATAATATTACATTAATTTATAGTTTTGTTAATTGTATGTATTGTTTTTTTAATAATGTCGCTGGTGTTATAATATATTCACAAGATAAAAATATCCTGGTATTGGAAGTCCAAGGCCTTGGTGTCAGTTTTACAGTCACACTGACACTTGAATGTTGTTAAATTTAAATTTGCAATCATTATCATGGAGTTGGCGTCAAGTGGTCCAAATATACAAGTCACATACAATAGTGGATTCTACGTATGGTGGGTTAATGACATTCACAAAAATGTGCACTAAACTTTTACAGCACGTGTCAGAAACTGCACAAAACAGCTGCCTCCTTTTTTTGTGGCGCTAATAAAGTTGGAACTGCATTCGCACAAAAGTGCAAACAGTTGCTCTTTGCGCATATTTTCGCCGAGGCCTGTTAAATATCTTTTGAGGTAACAGACAAACAGTGAGACGGAAAGGAGGAAAAACAAGCCCCTTTGGCAGCCGTAACAATAAAGCCATTGTTTTGTTCCCACCCCTTCCCAGTGGTTTGACTTGGCAGATTAGAAACACCAGTGCTGTCTTCATATGTGCACATGATCACTGCTCCATTACCACATTAAAAAACACATCAGTCACAGCGGGGATGCTTTGAGGGGACCCAATCCATTCATGTTGGTAAATGTGACTAATCTACAGCGAAAAGACATGCATGTTTGCAATTAATTCATTAACCTTTGACCTCATGACAAATTTGAACAGATTTATGACCAAAGTGGGCTAATCATGTGCAAGTTTGGAACAGGATCGGTGCAAAAAGTCAACTCAAAAAGCAGACTTGACTTTTAAGAAAAGTTTGACTTCATCTAAGAATAAACAACTTGTGAGAAATACTAAGGAATGTCCCAGATAGTTATGCACTGTACTGTTGTGGTGCCATCTATTGACTAAATATTGTACTACTTTACCAATGTAAAGAATCATATCACATTAGCTGTAGGTTGAACTGCACCAAATGTATTGAGTCTGGCTTTGAATGACACAACTGTCAACAGCGACATAGTTTGTAATGCTATTTCCGTTGCTAATGCTAGAAAGGATTACGGCATACATTCTGTAGATTAATACAAAAGTAACAAGCTTATTGCTGCGCCATATTTAGAGCGCAGTGGGTAGGTACTTTCCGCGGGCTGTTTCACTATATTCTATTGTTAGGCATACTTTCCATTGGCAGGGGCAATATTATCTCATTGGGTCTATAAAGAGATTGCGGTCCTCGCAAACAGGGTCTTATGTTCTTTGGGGCATAGGAACCGATCCCGTGGCAAATGTAACGCATTTAAAAAGTTAATAGCCCACAACATCAATAGGTAATTATCTAATAGGTCATATAGAGTCTGGAACTGGCACACGGTCCACCTATTGAAGACCAAAAGTGTCTATTTGAAACAAAGCAAAAAGACAAAACATACCAACATAACAGCAACCATTTTCATAATTGTCAATACTATTGGGCAATACTGTAGAAATAAAACTTGGCTATACTTTAGAGTAGTCAGGGTACAGCTTGTACAGTGGTATTGATTTACTATCCACTGACAATAAGCTAAAACACATCCACTCATGTCTAAATAGCCGGGAACACAAGTGAAGATATTTCATTTGCTGGTTTTGTCCCGTTCTGCATGGGGATGCAAGAGTTCTCCAGGAACTGGTGGAGCTGTGGTTCATTGAGGGTAAACATGGATTCCAACATGTGCTGTGACATTTGGAAACAAAATGGGGGCAAGGCTTGAAAAGGAGCCCCCCCCCCAAAAAAAAAACATTGTCAAGCTGAAGGTGATGCAGTGGCCAAGTGTGTCTCCTCCAGATCTGATCAGCACCCGTACGGCATTCACAAGCGAAAAGAAGGTGCAGCAGCACCACAGATGTCATCACGGAGAAGCGGAAGCGGATTCCAGTAACTTGGGTGTGGAATTCCAGTAAAATTCCAAGCCCGAGAGGATTAAAGCGGTGCTAGATGACAATGGTGCTCACATTAAATATTGACACAAATTGCTCACTCGTATTGGCAGCGTTTTACACAATAATGGCCGTGTACGGACTTTTTTACGATGTAGAAATCCTCCCCCTGAGGACTCTACGTGGGTTTCGAATAGAGGATAAGAGAATTTTAAAGAACCGAATTATAGAATGAGAACCAGATTATTTATTCCTGACAACAATACCTAATACAGACGTCCGGGTTTATCTGCAGTCCCTGTATGCCTACAAGTAAGCGGGTCTTATTACAGCACAGCTGCAAAAAAGCACCCTTCCTTTTCCTGCCCGGTCTTTTATACACTCGAGGCTGGAGTCCTGAGGCTGGAGTCCTGGACCAATCACATTTGCCACTGCCCTTACTTGAATGGTGTTTCTGCTTTTGTTTGTTCGCGGCGGAATCAAGGCATCTTTGTGTTGGTTTTAGCTTATATCTTTAGCTAGCACAATTGAGCAAATACCTTCAACTAGCAGAGGATAGTAAATGTATACTGCTATACAAGCTGGACACTACTACTTTAAAGTACTGTCCATAGAGAATATATCCTGTAATGCAGGGGTGGGCAAATATTTTGACTTGTGGGCCGCATTGAGTTAACAAAATTGTCTGGGGGGCCAGAACATATATTTAACACACTAACACACACACAAACACACACAATTTTATGCTTATAATTTACTTTGAATTATTCATCTAATTTTATCTGAAAAGTGTTATACTATCAGCTGTATGTTCTAATGTTCCTTTTTTCCAGCAGCACTTTAAACATCAGACCACATCAAATTATGTCATTAAATTTTAATTTTTTTTTTTTTTTTTTTTACTAAATAAGACATCCGACTTGCAAGTCATGTTGCCAGTTTGTATGTTAAAAGTTGAACTACTTAGAAAGCAACTGGCGGGCTGGATTCAAACGCTTGGTGGGCCGCATGTGGCCCCCGGGACGTAGTTTGCCCACCCCTTCTTTACGTGAATGTGACATCTTATGGAAAAATTACACAGGGCTATTATGTGAAGGCAAAAGCTAGGCTGCTTGTTTTGTGACAAAGTTATGACATTATTTCATTATCAGCTGAATGTTCTCATGTCCCTTTTTTTCAGGAGCACTTTAAACATTTAAACTATAATTTAATTTTACAATTTTTTTTTTTTTTTTTACAAAATAAGACATCCAACTTGCAAGTCATGTTGCCAGTTTGTATGTTAAAAGTTGAAATACTGAAATACTACAGAAAGCAACTGGCGGGCCGGATTCAAACACTTGGTGGGCCGCATGTGGCCCCTGGGCCGTAGTTTGCCCACCCCTGCTGTAATGGGTGGGTTGTACCTCTATGAGGAACTGTATTTGTTCGGACGATTAGAAAACCAAAGCCAAGGGGAAAACAGGCGTTGTTTGTAAGACAGTGTCGTTTGGAGTGCCTTTTATTGCGCAACCACACTTTACTGTCGCATAGCCAGCCGCCATGATCCTTCCCCTAAAACCTACAAACAACATCAAGTTGTTGACCGCGTTATTTTCTTTGCATTGAGGTGCAAAGAAAGCCTGTATGAAATCATCATAATTGTATTTTACCAAGTCCAGATTTGTCCAGGCTTTGAAATTAAGACATGATAAAAAAAATACAAAAAAAAAAGACACAACTATTGCATGTCCGTGTTAAAAAACGTGACCAATTTGCCACAATCTGTACTACCTCGGAGTACAGTTTGAGCACGAGGCTTTAATCCAGTTCGAAGACTTGTCATCAGAGACAACTTGTTCCAGCATCTCATCAATGACGCTACACTCGTAATTGACTTGGCCCAGGTCCAGGAAAGGCACAAAGTTGACAAGAAGGCGTCCGATGTTGTGACGTAGCTCAATCAAACTGAGAGAAAACAGACACAGAAGTGGAGAAAAAACAATTACACAAGCACAACACACACACACACACACACTTGACTGCAAACCGATGTTTTTTTACCGCTAACCTTTTGTACGCATCCGGAGCTGAAGATCTGTTCTCCGTCCGTGTAGTACAAGTATTATTCTGCAGTGCGCTGCTGCCCCCACGGTGCTGTGTTTGCTCTGTGAGCTGCTGCAGCCTCATCCTCAACTCCTCACACTGGAATGAAAGGCTGGCCTTCTCCCCCTCTAGATTGTCCAACTGATGGAGGACAGGAAGATGGGGACAGGATACGGCAGGGGTGAGACAACAGGCTGACAACGCCGCAAAAGTGTTTGTTGCATATTACGTAATGTTACGTATTACGTAATGTTCCAACCAAAATGCCGTCTTCTTGAATTATTCATTCATTTTCTAACGCTTATCTTTAGTGGATTAAGGCAATGTAGTCAAACATTCATCCCAAGCCTGCACGTTGGACGAGTGGTTAGCGCTCAGGCCTCGCAGCTAGGAGAGGGTGGAGTTCGATTCCACCCTCGGGCTTCTCTGTGTGGAGTTTGCATGTTCTCCACGTGCATGCGTGGGTTTTCTCCGGGTACTCCGGTTTCCTCCCACATTCCAAAAACATGCTAGGTTAATTAGCCACTCCAAATTGTCCATAGGTATGAATGTGAGTGTGAATGGTTGTTTGTCTATATGTGCCCTGGGATTGGCTGGCCACCAGTCCAGGGTGGACCCCGCCTCTCGCCCCAAGACAGCTGGGATAGGCTCCGGCACCCCTGCAACCCTCATGAGGATAAGCGGTAGAGAGTGAATGAATGAATGAATGAATGAAGGAAGGAAGGAAGGAAGGAAGCAAGGAAGGAAAGAAGGAAGCAACAAAGGAAAGAAGGAAGCAATGAAGGAAAGAAGGAAGCAAGGAAGGAAGCAAGGAAGCAAAGAAGCAAGCAAGGAAGCAAGCAAGAAAGCAAGGAAGGAAGCAAGGAAGGAAGCAAGCAAGAAAGCAAGGAAGGAAGCAAGGAAGGGAGCAAGGAAGGAAGCAAGGAAGCAAGCAAGCAAGCAAGAAAGGAAAAAAGGAAGCAAGGAAGGAAAAAAGGAAGCAAGGAAGCAAGGAAGGAAAAAAGGAAGCAAGGAAGCAAGGAAGGAAAAAAGGAAGCAAGGAAGCAAAGAAGGAAGCAAGGAAGCAAGGAAGGAAAAATGGAAGCAAGGAAGGAAGGAAGGAAGCAAGGAAGCAAAGAAGGAAGCAAGGAAGGGAGCAAGGAAGGAAGCAAGGAAGCAAGCAAGCAAGGGAGGAAAGAAGGAAGCAAGGAAGGAAAAAAGGAAGCAAGGAAGGAAGCAAGGAAGCAAGGAAGGAAGCAAGGAAGCAAGGAAGCAAGGAAGCAAAGAAGGAAGCAAGGAAGCAAGGAAGGAAGCAAGCAAGCAAGCAAGGAAGCAAGCAAGCAAGCAAGCAAGGAAGCAAGGAAGCAAGGAAGCAAGGAAGCAAGGAAGCAAGGAAGCAAGGAACGAATGAAGGAATGAAGGAATGAAGGAATGAAGGAATGAAGGAATGAAGGAATGAAGGAATGAAGGAATGAAGGAATGAAGGAATGAAGGAAGGAAGGAATGAAGGAAGTAACAAATGAAGGAAGGAAGGAAGGAATGAAGGAAGGAAGGAAGGAAGGAACGAAGGAACGAAGGAACGAAGGAATGAAGGAATGAAGGAATGAAGGAATGAAGGAATGAAGGAAGGAACAAATGAAGGAAGGAAGGAAGGAATGAAGGAAGGAAGGAACGAAGGAATGAAGGAATGAAGGAAGGAAGGAATCCCAACACTGACCTGTGCCCTCAGTTGATCCCTCTCCCTGGTTCTTTGATCCAGCTCCCGGACTAGAGAGTCCACCTGCCTGGTGATGGCGTCCACCTCCTCCTCCTCCTCCTCCTCCTCGTCCTCCTCCTCGTCGCCGCTGGCGGTCCTGGCTTTGGTGTCGTCAGCTTTCAGTAAATGAGCTCTGCTGCTAACGAGCTGATGAATGTTTTGTCTGGCCTTTTCAAACCAGCTTTTATAGTCTTTTGGCCGCCCCGTCTGGCTTGATTGGTCGGAATCCACACCGGCCTCACAATGTTCCTCGAGCTTCACAGCTTGACCAGGTGCATCCAAGCGCCAATGAACGGACTGGAAGATTACATCATCATCACTGTCCACACAATATATATTTTGCTCCGTCTGATGGGCGTTATTCCGGCTGGGAGTCTCTCCGTTACTTTTTTGTCCGATTCTTTGCTGAATGCTGCACTCGTCTGTTTGGTGAAGTTCCTCCATGTTCTCCTTTTTCACCATTACTTCTGGTGGATCTGTCTGGGTGACAGCGTGCACAATCTGGGGGGGTGGTACAGTGGAAAAAACGATTCCTGCAGTGTTTGATCCGTTGCCGACATGAGCTGCATTTCGCTCGATTCCGGTCTTCAAGTCACTTGAATCAGTAACCAACGTTTTGGGCTTGGGAGTACTGAAAGACTCGTTATTCCCACCTGAGGGAACTGCAGCAGACCTCAGTGGGCTCCCATCTCCCGGGGCGCTCACTCTTGGCCTTTTTGGTGTACTTTGTGTCTCGGCGGACTTCCCTCTTTTTCCCCTACAGTACACACAAATCACAATAACTTATTATGCAGAGACTACAGCCAAACTGAATGAACTTCAAGCAAAGGAATCCTACATTGAGGGAGGTGTCGACAGGGAGCACACGCTTGAAATACGCGGAAGGCCACTGCTACCGGAGGGGCTGCAAGCTAGCAAGACGAGAACATTTTATTTTCAGTGGCCTGAATGATATGAACACCTTTTCCTTACCAGAAGGTGAAAGGACGGTGGTCACCGGTGGGGCGAACCTCGCCTCTTGTTGTGTCACGCCTTTAAAAGTCGTAGTAGACAAGGAACGGCTGATCTGCAGATAAGATTAAATATTAGCATTTGCACCTAGCATCTAAACCAGGGGTGTCCAACACTAAAATGTCACTTTACTGTGACACACACGAACAGGAGTTTTATTTAAAGTGGATCTATTGTATTGAGTTGTGGACTCCTTGAGAGCAGCTACACACAATAACCAGAAATAACCAGCACAGAAAGCTTTCTGGATCTTTCAGAATCTGCACCTATCACAGGGGCGGGCAAACTTTTGGTTTAAAAAAATTTGGCTGAAAAATTTTGGCGGGCAGAAAAATGGGCGGAAGTCACACAAGTGAAACTGAAAGACGTGCCAGAATAGTTGAAATCAAAAGTGTGGACTCACTTTGACTCTCTGTAGATTCCGTTTGTCCTCCTTTGCTCTGTAACACACAAAAGACAGAGCTAAAGGGCAGAACAATGACCGGTTTACACATTTTGAAGTCATTTTGTTACTTTTGCTTGTAGGTTTTTCGATACGACGGCTGGTCGTCGTCGGAGTCTTCGGGCTCCTCCTCAACCTCACAGTTCCTGGTAAAAAGAAATACATGGAGGTGAAACGAATGGCTACAAACTTTGAATTGACTCAGTACTGTGCTATATTTGGGGGGGGGGGGGTGGGGAGTGGGGGGGGTTTACAGACCAAAAACAACAGTAATTCACATGAATGTGAATGGAAGGAATTTACAGCAGGACAACTAAAGGGCAGGTTTTAACAGTTCAGGGATTCAGGCTGTAAAATGTTTACAACAAATGTGACCGATGCAGCTGAAACACTCGAGGACATAAAACACGTGTCGACATTTTAGATGGCGTACTTTCTTTCTCATCAAGTTCCCAACTTAAATCAAGACAGCAAGAGAGGAATGTAACAAGAAAAAAGTTACACTATTAAAAAGATGAATGTATTGATGAGGTGTTTTTTTCTGGACTTTGCATGAAAATCATAATACTGTAAATGCTTGAAATATAACCAGGGCATTTATCTAAACCACAAACAGTAAGGGGGCTTCAACGGAACTACTTGATAATTGAAGTGAGGCTGTTAATTTCATACTTTACAACAATTTGGAGTGCAAAAGAAAATGGCAAAGAGTAAAACAAAGCGCTCTTTGACAACATGGTGTTTTATTAACCACTTCACAGCGGCAACAGAACCAATGGATGTATTAGAGGCAGGAATCAAACCGCTGAGCCAGACTGAATGAGTGCGTCCCATAATCAGTTCCCAGTTCCACATGTCCAAAAGGAGTAGGAAGAAGCAAAGCTTATTAAATCCTACCCCTCCATCTGGTACTTTTACAATCACTAACTGTTACATTTGTTCACTTCCTGCTTTCCTAATATAGTTTAAGTTTTTTTTATTTTATTTTAAATTTACATTTTTTTTTATTTTTTGTCACACACCGAAGTAGGAGGTGACATGACCATACAAGTTTTTTTTAATATATATTTTTGAATTTTTTTTTAAATATTTTTGAATTTTTTTTTATTTGTATTTTTTATTTTTTTGTCACGTACCGAAGTACTAGCCATAATGTGTACCATAGTGCGTGTCAATATAGTGATATATATAGCACATCATGACTGGTTCAAGACTCTTCATCCTTGGATTTAGCAAACATCAACTGCTTGTATTGTTTCTTCAATTGGCTCATCGTTGTGCATTGTTTGATTCCCTTACTCAATCCATTCCATAGTTTGATTCCACATACTGAAATGCTATGGCTAGCATAACGTAGTCCTAGCATAGAAGTGTTTCAAATGTACTTCTTCCCTGAGATCATATTTCTCCTCTCTTGTAGAGAAGTATTGGATGACATTTTTAGCTAATTGCGTATTTTTAGCCTTATGCATACTATGACTATAATTTGGTGCAAGTCATGGAGCATACAGGGAGCTATTAGCCGGTCGCTAATAGCCGTTTCCCACCACAATTAGTGGCTATCTTCATGATACCACAGTACAATGATTACCTGAACTGAGGTTCGGGATTCATGTGACAGAACCAACTGTCGGGCAGCCTGCTGCAGTCGATACCGTCGGGGAGTTTGCGCCATTTCTGGCAACTGTCACACTGCACCCACGTCTGATCTGGACGCTTACTGTTGCACAAAAGGGACACCTTTCAGAGGACTTGAAGGTTATTCAAACGTCAAACGTAGCCCATTGGAGGAACACCAACCAGATATCTTCCACGCTGCTGCCTGGCATGTCCGTAGCCATTTTGAAGCGGATTTGATTACAGTAGTCATCTAGTTTGGAGGCCAAACTGTTCATAGTTTTCCTGTAAAAATGGAACCGCAGATAATGATCTTAAAAGTGGCACAAGCTGATCACATTTAAATGAATCACAGACGCCATTTACCTGTATTTGTCATTCTCAATAAAGCTTTGTTTGTTGTGTGTAGGCTCGAGGAAGTTGCACTCGATGACACCGATGACGCCGACACCTTTGTTGTTGGGCTGTAATATGCCAAGAGGTAACACACATCAGTCCATGCAACAATGGACGTTCTTCTTCTTTTTTATGTGTCATAATTGAAGTCATACGGTCATACATTCAAACGGAAGCATGATTAATGACCTACTGATAAAACGAAAGTCAAAGATTCTCCATAGCAAAAACGCTAGCCAAAAAAGCTCAACAGTGCACGTGTCAGACTTGTCAGACGTGTCAGCCGGGGGGGCCAGATCTTAATTATGCATTTTGGACCTTGTGCGACTTATGTATGTTTTATTCTACCTAATTATGCATTTTTGGCCTTGTGCAACTTAAAGTCCAGAGCTACTTATGTATGTTTTTTTCTACCTAATTATGCATTTTGGACCATGTGCGAATTATACTCCTGAGCGACTTATGTATGTTTTTTTCTACCTAATTATGCATTTTTGGCCTTGTGCGACTTATACTCCACAGCTACTTATGTATGTTTTTTTTTCTACCTAATTATGCATTTTGGACCTTGTGCGACTTATACTCCGGAGCGACTTATGTATGTTTTTTTCTACCTAATTATGCATTTTGGACCATGTGCGAATTATACTCCTGAGCGACTTATGTATGTTTTTTTTCTACCTAATTATGCATTTTGGACCTTGTGCGACTTATACTCCAGTGCAACTTATGTATGTTTTTTTTCTACCTAATTTTGCATTTTCGGCCTTGTGCGACTTATACTCCACAGCTACTTATGTATGTTTTTTTTTCTACCTAATTATGCATTTTAGGCCTTGTGCGACTTATACTCCAGAGCGACTTATGTATGTTTTTTTTTCTACCTAATTATGCATTTTTGGCCTTGTGCAACTTATACTCCAGAGCGACTTATGTATGTTTTTTTTCTACCTAATTATGCATTTTTGGCCTTGTGCGTCTTGTACTCCGGAGCGACTTATGTATGTTTTTTTTCTACTTAATTATGCATTTTTGGCCTTGTGCGTCTTGTACTCCGGAGCGACTTATGTATGTTTTTTTTCTACTTAATTATGCATTTTTGGCCTTGTGCGACTTATACTCCAGTGCGACTTATGTATGGTTTTTTCTACCTAATTATGCATTTTGGACCTTGTGCGACTTATACTCCGGAGCTACGTATGTATGTTTTTTCTACTTAATTATGCATTTTTGACCTTGTGCGACTTATACTCTAGAGCAACTTATGTATGTTTTTTTTCTACCTAATTATGCATTTTGGCCCTTGTGCGACTTATACTCTGGAGGGTCTTATGTATGTTTTTTTTCTACCTAATTATGCATTTTAGGCCTTGTGCGACTTATACTCCAGAGCGACTTATGTATGTTTTTTTTTCTACCTAATTATGCATTTTTGGCCTTGTGCGACTTATACTCCACAGCTACTTATGTATGTTTTTTTCTACCTAATTATGCATTGTAGGCCTTGTGCGACTTATGTATGTTTTTTTTCTACTTAATTATGCATTTTTGGCCTTGTGCGACTTATACTCCAGTGCGACTTATGTATGTTTTTTTTCCTACCTAATTATGCATTTTGGACCTTGTGCGACTTATACACCGGAGCGACTTATGTATGATTTTTTCTACCTAATTATGCATTTTCAGCCTTGTGCGACTGAGAGTCCAGAAAATACAGTACTTTGTGTTGGCTGCTACAATAACAATATCGATACGGGTCAGTGTAAATTAAACACAGTTTTTTTGTTAGGGCTTAGCTTCAAAATTGTGCATTATTTGCTTGCACATTTGAACTCGTTTTCTCTGGTTAGAACGCACAGAAAAGGGAAATAAATCCGTGTTAATGTTGATGATGTAACAATTTGTTCAATGTGCATGTTTTTGACCAAGAAGAGGTTGTATTCAACTGCAAAACAGCACGACGTATGAATATATGTTTGAAAAACTGAAAATTTGAACCGTGATGTGACGAGGGTGTGACCGTATATTCGTGTATGCGATGTCTTCACTGTTCTGAACAAGATCTCACCTTGAGCTGGCAGCCTATACGCTCGTAGGCTTTGATGAGACGGTTCTTGTGGTACATCATGATGCCGTAATGGTCTTTGCTTTTGGTGTTGTAGCCAAAAATAATGGGCACTCGTTTGTTCTATGACGGAAGTTAAGGAAGGTAAAACATAACACAACATGACAGTGTCGCACAAGGAAAACCAAAGAAGAAGAGCATCGTGGTTTAATAAATAAAGGATACAAGGAAGTTGGGCTTGTAGCGGTCCGTTTCGCTCTTCGCCAGACTCTTGGCGATCAGTTGGGTTTTCACCTTCTGACCTCGTATGACGACTTGCATGCGAGGCTTCAGATACAGAATACTGCAGTATGCCTGCACACATTGAAAATATTCATATCACACCAATAAAGCAGTCGCACAGCATCACCATATTAAAAAAAATAAGAATACAATATGAGAGAAATGAATACATGAAAAGTTTTCTTACCCTAAGCGAGTACACACTCTCGGGTACATGTGATGGGATTCTCTCAAAAGGCTGGTTCAACGCTTCGTAGACATCGGATGGTATTTGGATATCGTAACGATCTTTCTGGAAATCAAACTCTAATGTGCCAGTGGATGTCCTGCGACAGACACGTAAGAGATAGAATGGTGTAAGCCAGGGGTGGGCAAACTACGGCCCGGGGGCCACATTCGGCCCACCAGGCGTTTGAATCCGGCCCGCCACTTGCTTCAATGTAACATGCTAGGTTAATTGGCCACTCCAAATTGTCCATAGGTATGAATGTGAGTGTGAATGGTTGTTTGTCTATATGTGCCCTGGGATTGGCTGGCCACCAGCCCAGGGTGGACCCCGCCTCTCGCCCCAAGACAGCTGGGATAGGCTCCAGCACCCCCCGCCACCCTCATGAGGATAAGCGGTAGAAAATGAATGAATGAACATTATTAGAGACCTCTCAACATGAAATAACACCCCTATAGTCACTCTTACACACATTTATAGTAAACATAACAGATAATAATACATATAAGGCATAAACAATTAAGACATAAATAATATTTACATTTTTTGGAATGTTTATGTTTGGTTCCTCCCACTTTCCAAAACATGCTAGGTTAATTGGCCACTCCAAATTGTCCATAGGTAGGCGCAGTGCTTCTCAAATAGTGGAGGGGGGGTGGGGGGGGGGACTTAGAGGGACTTGACAGAAAATAATTGAGAAGCAAATAATAAAAAAAAAAAATGATGTTAGCCAGCCAGATTGTTGCGTCTTGCTGTATGATTCTCTGCCATAGGCAGCTAACTAAGCTAGCTAAGACCGGGTTGTGTAGTTTCTCACTAGATAGTTCAGCAGGCATTCCAGAGACCCAAACTCCGTAATCTGTCCCCTTTTCTGTTGGCTAAAGACACACCTGCGGAGGTTCCAGATGATGATCCGCGTGCCGGTCGTCACGCTGGACCAGGTGGAGCTAATGGCGCTGATCTCCAAGAGCAGGTCTGATTCCATCTTGAAAGGAGAGTAGCGCAAGATGTCCCGCAGACTGGCTTTGTGCTCTTCTCTGACATGCAGTAAAGTGGAACGTCAAGGACATAACTTGAAATATAAATGACATATTTGCGTGTTTTGTCCACATTAGCGCATAAAAATAGCAACAAAGGATATTGTTTTTCTTGCCAGTGTGATCAAAGCAGGCAATGGGCACAATGATCTGTTGGGCGTTAATCTCTTCCAGGTATGTTTGAGAGATCATCCCGACGCACGAGGCGTCCTTGGACTTGGAAAAAACGATGGCGTCTTTCCCGAGACGCATGGATCCAGATTTGAAACCGTTGCCATACATTCCAATCGGCTCGATGCCGTTCACGGCAACTTTGTCACTGTAACCGAAGCTTGAAAATACAAAGATGGAAGCTTTAAACACTTTTCTACCTTTCTAATTGGACCATTACTTTCTCTGCTGTCATTTTTTTTTTTTTTAAGTGACTCTTGTGGAGTTAGTAAATAGGCATTCGGTGGTTGCCTACAGCCACAGTTGTTAACCCTTTATAGAAGGAAGAAGAAGGAAGTTTGATACTCTCTGGCTCACTCCTGATTGATCACAGCGCATGATGTCACTTCCTGTGACATTGTCTGATCTTGGCTGATTGACATGAGAAAGTCACATGACTCTGTTGCCTTGCTGAGACATGGGGAAACCCTGTTTTTTAAGTTACCATATATCAGGGGTGGGCAAACTTTTTGACTCGCGGGCCGCATTGATATAACAAAATTTCCGGGGGGGCAGACTATATATTTTACACGTAACAGTCCACCTGGTATTATTGTATCTGTAAAATTGTCATGCAATCTGCTATTATTATTTATTATTTTATATTTATATTTAAATATTTTAAAAATAATAAAATATTATAATAATTACAATAAAATTAAAATAATAATTATTATATTATTATTATGTAAAATATGCAAATATAACAATATTATTATATATAATTAATAAAATAATTAGCATTAATATAATAAATATAATAATCATAATAGTTATAATAATAATATAATAATTATTATTTTAATTATTATTATTATGTGCTTGTGTCTCTTTTTTCAGGAGCACTTTGTAAACAACAGACCATGTCAAACAACGAAATTGATACAACCATCAAAAGGTTGGCTCAGGCCATGATGCCAGGTTGTATGTTGACTTTAAATGAAATACTTTGGAAAGATTGGGCGGGCCGTATTCAAACACTTGGCGGGCCGGATGTGGCCCCCGGGCCGTAGTTTGCCCACCCCTGCCATATATGGTTACTTGCCCTATAAAGCGTTAATGCCAGGTTTTGTTGACCCCCTGCTAATTAGGGACCTCAATGGTTATTTTTTATTATTATTATTATTATTATGACATTGAAGTGTGTTTACCTGAGCATTTTATGCATAGCCTCATGATCCAGACCGTTTCCATTATCCATGAAAGTGAGGCATTCGTGTCCTTTGATGACCGTTTTATCGATCCAGAACTGTTTGGCCTGGACATCTGGATCACAGGCATTGTCTGTAAAAAAAAAAAACAGTAAGAATTGCTTTGAGACTAAAAGAGAAGTGCGTTATAGAGGCTAAAAGATTGCAACATGTTAGTTATATAACAGATGCATCGTTGCGCTAATAACAGCAACAGCGCCGTCCAAAACCAAACTCCAGATGAAAAATTACATTTTTATAACGTGTCGCTGGGGACGTGTGGCCCGTGGTGTGGGGGGTGTGTGAAGCGGGGTGGAGGGTGGGGGGGGGTGTTAAACCACAGAGGGAGCTGCGGCATTTCGCAAAATGATTTCACATCCTCCTCCTGTTTGTCTTCTTCCCTCATGACTGCTGACACATGTTTTTGTGCAAAAGTGGCAAAGACCCAAACCACGAGATGGAAGACCGTGATAGGCAGTCATGGTGCCAGCGTGCTCAGTTATGATATGATTAGCTTGCGTTACAAGAACGCCCTTAGCACACAATGGTAGCGCCACCGCTTTTTTTGGTGCGTTTTTTTTTTTTGCAATGGCACCACAGGCGGGTACAACTGATGGCAAATAGCAAAAGTGTCATAATAATTTTTTGTCTCTATTATTAAATAATGAATCATTTTCAAATATTTCAACATTCTTCTTCAATAATCATTCTTCTTGTAATATGATGGCAAATATGAACTCTATGCTACTAAAATTACATTCTTTTTCCCCATAATATGACAACATTATTCTCATAAAATTTTGTCTTCTTCTTGTTAAATAATATTTTTGGAATGTACAGTCACAGACCACAAATGTGCTCTCGGGTCACACTTTGAACACCCCTGCCGTACAACAAATTCATTCACTATACATGGATAGTTTCAAAATTAGCATCACTCTGACGTCAACAGACAAACTAAGTATTAAAAGTCCATAAAACTTTATTCGAATGAAAATGAGTGCGGTAACAGCGTTTTCATTCATTCATTCATTTTCTACCGCTTTTCCTCACGAGGGTGGCGGGGGTGCTGGAGCCTATCCCAGCTGTCTTGGGGCGAGAGGCGGGGTACACCCTGGACTGGTGGCCAGCCAATCCCAGGGCACATATAGACAAACAACCATTCACACTCACATTCATACCTATGGACAATTTGGAGTGGCTAATTAACCTAGCATGTTTTTGGAATGTGGGAGAAAACCCACGCATGCACGGGGAGAACATGCAAACTCCACACAGCGATGGCCGAGGGTGGAATTGAACCCTGGTCTCCTAGCTGTGAGGTCTGCGCGCTATATTTGCCCTGTGGTTGGCTGGCCACCAGTCCAGGGTGTACCCCGCCTCTCGCCCAAAGACAGCTGGGATAGGCTCCAGCACCCCCGTGACTCTCGTGAGGAAAAAGCGGTAGAAAATGAACGAATGAATTTTCAAAAATGGATGCAAGCCAAAGACAGTGAATGCATCTGCGATTGCTATGTGTGTGTTACTAATAATTGCCAACGATTAATTGGTTGATTATTGTTCTTATGCACGCTCTACACTCATCTCTGCACTGGTTTTCGTTGTAAGATATCAAAAGAGGCAAAAATGTCAATTGTTGATTGGATGAAACACAAAAATAATAGTCATGGATGACTAGGGAAATAAACAATAGGTTGAAATAGGAATATTTACAGTACATTTTAAAATGAAATGATGAATGGATCACCAATATTTAAAAAATACAGGTACAATACGACACCTTTAAACGTGTTGGGGGACTCACCGATGAGCTCGGCGATGGCACTGAAGGGCCAGGTATGGCTGGTGGAATTGGTATGAAGAAACTTAGGAGAAAGCTGCGTGAAGAGGAGCAAAACAACAGAGACAAACGTTAAGACACGTCCCAGCTGCTCCACCATTGAAGTTTCACCGTGAAGTCCAGGGATGTCAACCTCTGTGAAGGGTTTCCAGCTGTGGAATGGGACAATCATGCATTTCCCAGCATGCTTTGCTGCGGTTAAAACAATCACTTTGACTGTGTTATGCCTCTTTTCTGTGTTATTTAGTACAGATGGAGTGTAATACTTACAGTGCTATCGTTTTTAATTGTGAACAGTATAATTATTTTGACCTTGAGTCTGACTTTGGCATCCTTATTATGAATGGTTGTTAATTGCATCCTACATGTGATATTGATAATGGTACTCTTCTAACAGTGCCGGTGGCCGGATGTAATTACAACACAGTTTGACACATTTGGTATACCCGAAACTATAATATCTATTTGTACATATTTTGTTGATGTAAGCTTGCTTTACTGTAATAAACTCGTACATCAATTGATTAGTTGAGTCCAGAAAGGCTGAATAAATGTATAACAGTTTTATTCGTACTGCCAGAAGAATTCGGTTTACACATTTACACATATTCCAAAGAATAAAACAACGCGCTTTTTAAAAAGTGCTGATATTTGTGGAGGACACTGTAACGAATACGCTTTTCGTGTACTTACAGTACTTAGAGGAACTCCGCGATCCGGGTGAGCAGCCATCTTCCTGGAAACGGAAGTGACGTCTTTCATGTCGCCACATACGATATTTTCTTAATTCAACGTGTAGCTCCCTACTTTCTTGTTCATACCCCGTCAAATGTCGATCAACAGTTATCATGTGGGTTTTACATACCTATACATATATATCAATTTTTATAATAAAAGTAAATTATTTACTATTTGATTGCTGGCTGGGACCCATAGGTTTCATTTTCAGTATCTGCTGTCAAAATAAAACTTTAGATATAATAATTTCCGCAAAACATAAGCTAAAATAATGTGTAAACCAACAAACATGTGTATTTTATGTATGAGACTATATAAATCACAAGACGTATTCTTCACTGTTTAGAAATAATGGTGTTTGTTAACAGTTGCGTCTTATTTTGGAATTTTACGCCACTTCCTGTCCGCTTTCGAAAGTCAAAATACAGATAAACGAAACCTTTCCTAATTAATGGAATGGTGCAAAACAACGAAACCACATTATTTATTTAGAAACGTGTCTCAGATAGTCGCCTTATTCCGCCTATAAAGCCCTCTAAAAAACTCAAAACAACGTTTTATAGTCACACTGTAACCATGTAATTACAGGTACATTCATGACGACAGGGTCACTTCAAGCATTACCGGAACTTCTTTCCTGGGCGCATTGATTTCACTTTAGAGTTGAAAATAAATGACTCTTATGTCTTGTGTATATTATTTGGAATGCTTTGCTTTTTAAATATTAGGTGTAGTATTCTTTAACATGGACAACAATTCAAAGGAAAATGTATATATTCAACATTGAGAGAAAAAATCAATTATTTTAATTATGAAAGAACATTGAATGAAGAAATAAGATACTTCCCTTGACAGCCAGAACGGCATGTAAACAACATCAAACTACGCTAGGTCCACTGAGTTTTGAACAATAACAACCAAGAATAGATTCCTCCAAGACAGTCATAACATTCTTGTGGTCAGACATCAGAACACTAAATATTGAGGAAAACTGGTGGATCTGCTCATTTGCATTCAAGTACACGTTTACCTAATTTACCATCATTTACCTTTCCAGTGTGACATACAGTTGCGGAGGCCACCTTGCACATACTGTACATATATTAATTGACATGCAGATCAGTTAAAAGAAACGACAAAGCAAGTTTTACATACGCAAAGCGTATTTGGGTCCGCATTGCAGGACCTCTAATTCTCCATGGCGTCCAGGAACTCTTCCCCGATGATGTGCTCCAGCCTCTTTAACACTCCATCTGCACTGGCTGCAGGGTAGTCCGCTACCTGGCCTCGGGGCAGTGGTTGGTCGTGGGAGGAAGAGGGAGCCCGGAACGAGCAGCACAGGGTGCAAAGAAAAGGCAACAACTGGGTGATGGAGGACAAGGAGCATCGGGTGAGGAGGGGAAACTCCAAGCGCTCCGAAACAGATTCCTCACTCAGCCCGTTGAATGCCTGCCAAACATATTTACACACGTTAACGCGCAAACGTCTGAAGAAGACATTTTGGATATTTTTTCTCATCTTACCCCGTAACGTTGCTGTATGCCCTCCAGTACCCGGACGACGTGGGGCTTGCATTCCTGTTCTCCTTCTATCAGTGCGCTCTCTGGACCGCTGTAGTGATTCACATCCACTTCAGGTACAAACGCCCAGCGATACCTGTACACGGGGTTAGAAATACAGTACATATATGGGTGCTTCTCTACACAATCTACCGTCTTATCTCTGATGTTTTTATGCTATTGCTATGCTATTATTACAGTAATAATGATGTCAACAATACTATCTGCCCCAATGGCTGGACGGGACGCAAAAAAAATAAATAAAAAAGAAATACAGTGAATAAGTTTTGAGATTACTCGCGAATAGCAGACGCAAGTAATCGAGACGCCCGCATAAATGTCTATTTTTGACACTCTGGATTATGCTGCTGCATTCAGGCACCAGCTCCTACGCGTCCAAACCATCTTGGGCGCTTGACATTAATGTTCGTATTACATTAGCTTCAGTTCCAGAACCCGCCCTGCCTTTCTTCAGTTGCCATTTTTCCTCTCACAACAAAGGAAGCTATGGAGATAAATGCATAGATATTAAGAATCGACCGATACATATGTCGATATATCGGGCCGATATTTGCGTTCTTTACTTGAATTGGTATCGGCCGATACACCCCATGATTTACAGACAGGCATCACAGTCATCACATCGATGCTAGATAAAACTTAAACTACGACAGAAAAGTTTTGCACTTGGTTGAATATTTATTCGGGGCGGCACGACGGTCTAGTGGTTAGCGCGCAGACCTCACAGCTCGGAGACCAGGGTTCAGTTCCACCCTCGGCCATCTCTGTGTGGAGTTTGCATGTTTAGATTAGATTAGATTCAACTTTATTGTTATTGCTCATGTCACTTGTACAGGGCAACAAAATGCAGTTAGCATCCAACCAGAAGTGCAATTTTTTATAAGTACATTAGTATGGACAGATCTATGTAAATAAAACTATACAGGCTATGACTATAATACAGTGAGGATATGTACAGGGATATAAATGACTATAATATGGCTATTGTAGATTATACAGCTTATAAACAGTATGGGTATGACAATATATAATAACAGTAATATATACAGTATTGCAATGGAGTGACTAGGGTATGGAAATGACTATAATATGGCTATTGTAGATTATACAGATTATAAACAGTATGGATATGACAATATATAATAGCAGTAATATGTACAGTATTGCAGTGAAGTGACTAGAGTAGAGTATGGTTATTGCAGATTATATAAATTATAAACAGTATGATCAATGAATCAACAGATAGTATATGTTCTCCCCGTGCATGCGTGGGTTTTCTCCGGGTACTCCGGTTTCCTCCCACATTCCAAAAACATGCTAGGTTAATTAGCCACTCCAAATTGTCCATAGGTATGAATGTGAGTGTGAATGGTTGTTTGTCTATATGTGCCCTGTGATTGGCTGGCGACCAGTCCAGGGTGTACCCGCCTCACGCCCGAAGACAGCTGGGATAGGCTCCAGCGACCCTCGTGAGGAAAAAGCGGTAGAAAATGAATGAATGAATGAATGAATATTTATTCCTTTTAAAATTGATAATGCTGTTTAAATGTGTTTAAGAAAGCTGAATCCTACTGTGTTCAGTGTTTACATTTCAATAAATATTTCGTTAAACTTGAGACCTGTAATATTTGTTATCATTGTCATTTTTTTATGTAAATTGAGTCAGCAAAAGCAGTATCTGTCACAAATATCGGCCCAAACAAAATTGGGTGATGGAAAAAAATTGGCATCGGCCGGAAAAAAAACATAATCGGTCGATCTCTAATAGATATGCATGTGAATATTCTTATTAATCCGTATGGAAGCTTACATCTGAAAGAGTGGTATCCTCTCCGGCGGGAAAGCCAGTGTCGTGTCCAGAAACTTGCAAGCTGACAGGTACAAATCCAACTCCGCCTGGGAGAAATTCACCACAGTGTTTCTGTCAAGCGCTCCTCGTACCACTTTAGCCAGTCTGGGGGTACACAAGCAGAGATAACAGTGACTTGGGGTGTCTGCAGTCTCGGGACATTTGGGAAAAAAAATCTCACTTTGAGACGTCTTTATCTTCCAGTAGAGCTTTCTCCAGACGAGCAAATATGCGAATCTGAAGAAAAAAAAGCAGTTGTCAGTGAAACAAAGCGTGCATGTGAAAAACGTGAACATTTTGCGAGGTTTTACCAGCTCTGTGACCATAATGGGCCAAAGAGATGTCAGGTGCTGGGATGAAATTCGCAGCAAAAGAACACGGAACATTAGGAACATCTCAGCAGACACAGTGGGGCTGGGATTCATCCGTAAAGCCTCCGTGAGCCGCTCTGGCGGGATGCAAAATCATGTTGTTAGCACTACACTCATCGTGTTTACGATCGGCCGTGCTTCACCTTGGATGAGAGGAAGGTAGAGATGATACTGGTCCAGTTCTCCACTGAACATGGCAAACGCCTGGCGCTTGATTAGCATGGGTTTCTGTTCCACGTTGGAAAAAAGCTTCAAGGATCCGCTCTGCATGCCTGTAATAGTCGAGTGGGATATTCATATATTCATATATTTGTCATTCTGCCACATCTAATACAGTAACCACTTCCTTCAAGGTTCTGGTACTCACTCATGAGATCTTTAAACATGGTCTTTTCGTGAGTCAGCAGGTGGTCAATTATGGATTTCCAACTAGAGACATGACAAAAAGCAACTTTCACCAACTAAAATGACACACAAAGTACTAATTATAGCTGTATATGTATGTAAAAATATGTTTCCCATTACATGCATTCATTCATTTTTACCTCTTTTTATATCTTTAGAACACAACGTTCCTTATTCCAGTTTGGACCACGGCGAACTGGCACAGGAATAGGAATGAAATAACCTTACCTTGGTGCACAGGAGGCATCCATTGTGAAGAAGAGAGGGTCCATGAAGAGCTCAAACACTTCTTTCCTCCAGGCCCTCTTCGTGTACGCATAACCGCTCAGGCTGCTCAGTAGCTGGGCGCCGGCCTCGAAGCTGGGCATGTTATAGGCACTACAAAGACCGACAAGGACTACTATATGTATTATGAAGTCAAAGAGGTCTGAAGTGTTTGCACGGTGTCAGTAGCTACCTGTGATTCTTCAAGTAGGGGAAAACGTAGTACATGAGACGAGAAATCAGAGGAACCGCTTTCTCCTTCTCATCACTCCGGTACACCATGTCCAGAAGCGGTGCCAAGATCTACACAGCGACACAAATGCATTAGAATTGACGTAGGATTGTGTTGTACGGCACACCGCAGGCAACCATTTCCTTCTCAAGGGACAATGCTGTCGGTGTCCGGCTTCTATGGCGGTATAGTCAACACCCTGGTGGCAACACATGTCCAACCTCACAGGGAACATGTCCAAATTTGTTTTGAATATGTAGCGTGAGCGCCATTGTTCTCAAGCACTGCCTCAATCCTCCCAGGCATGGAATTCACCAGAGCTTGATGACATCCATGGAGGAGATGGTGGATGTTAGACTCCTTCACCATCCTTCCTATACTTACGTGTACCTCATACTTGGCTGCTCCATCACCTTCAGCTTCCTCAGCCAGGCACTTGTCATCTTGGAGGTGTGCTTGGGCTCCTTGCTATGTTGGAAAACAGTTGGTGCTTCACAATAGCCACGTTTACATGAAAGTTTTTCTCTTTCCGAATGGAATCTTTCCAAATGACCTTTCCGAAAGCAATGGTATCCATGGAAAGGAATATTCCAATCTCTTGTCTCCATGCGGCGCTATAATCAAGCAGAATAGTCAATGGGGCATGCCCCGTAAAACGTAAACACCAACATCACGTGATACCGACTTCCTGGAGTTTTTCTTCCACTTGTTGGAATAACTCCGTATTGCCAGTTTTTCCTTCGTCCGGTCTTGGAATTTAGTTTAAATCAAAAACAAACTTTCCTTAGCAGTCCAGTGCCGATTGCTGGCCTCCATTTTGAAAAGTGAAGAACGTCTGGAGCTGCGTGTTACGTCATATCTCAGCATTGGCTGAAAGAACGCACCCGGGAACAGGAAAAGATAAAGTTGAATCTTGCTAATATTTGATAATGAAGCTGGGCACATGTTTTATATAGATATGTATTTTCTTTTGGAATAAAAGTGGACTTGTGAATGGCGTATAGAAGGGTTTAGATTCTGTTCCACAGATGGCGCTAATGCACACCAAAGCTGCTTGCCAACCGCCAATAAACAACAGAAGAAGAAGAAGAACGCAGTCTGACAACTTTCCGTTTGAGCGGGTACAAGATACCTCAATCGGATCGGGGAAAGGAATATTCCACCCCTGGGAATCCCATTATATGTTCATTGGGATTGGCACTTTTCTTTGGGAATGAGGTGTATACAAAGGTTACATTTTTTCCGTTTGAGCAAATAACCTGAATGGAATTGGAATATTTGGGTCCATGTATACGTGGCTATTGTCACAGTACATGTAAATCGTGTTTTCCTCAGAGAACCGCAGCTGTCCAATGCAGGCAGAACTCGTGCAGCCACATATCCCGATGCTACCATCATGGTACTCACTTGTGTTGCCAGATATTTAGACAATAATGTCTGTGTGTTACAAGATTTGTCCCTTGAGAAGACACACTGGGATGAAATGTGAGCAGTGTGCTGACTTTTGTGTAGAAAACAAACGCACCTCAGCCAGGAGTACAAGGGCCTGCACGCTGTAAACCGAGGGAGCCGAGGATGAAACCATGGTGCTGGCTTGAGCCATTGTCTCTGCCAGGATGAAGAAAAATGAGCTCATCTGTTTCTCTTTACAAAGCCTCTTAACACTTCAGGGTTGCCCCGCTTTGGACTGAGGCCATTGTGCAAAACAATAACGTTTGTAGGGACAACTAAATGAAAAAATGTTGGCAGAGACTTTACAACTTTGAGGCATAAAGAAGTCCAAATTCCAGATTAGTGGTGCAAGTGCAAGGCACAAAAGCAAACATTTAAATATGTAGCAACAAAACTGCTCCAAGCCTCAACTAAAAAAGTCCAATTTCATCATCAATGCAATTACTGTTGGTTGTGGAACTCGGTCCCACATTTGCTTGCATAACAATGCCTTACAGATATATGAATCACACGTTACCAAAATGGTCTCCATCCGTGTCTGCGTCATCAGGCTCATCTGCTTCGGGGCACACCTGCGGCTGAACTTTGACCTCGAGGCTGCGGCTGAGCCAGCTGGTCTGCTCCAGAGATGACCCCGCGATTCCACCCACGGCCTCCAGGATGCGCTGAGTCACCTCCTGCCCAACGACATCTGTTATTGGATCAAATCCTTACAAGGGTCGTTGTGGGGGGGGGGGGGGGGGGGGGGGTGCTGGAGCCTATCCCAGCTGTCTTCGGGCGAGAGGCCACTCATACCCTATTTTTGTAGTTACAACCTAAATAAGTTGTTTTACCTTTATTAGAGCTCTCTAAATATGAAATAACACCCCTATATTCAACTTTACACTCGTGTCGCTCAATATAGTAGATGAACGAAGAATAAATAAGTCATTTAAGACATTCATTCATTCATTCATTTTCTACCGCTTATCCTCACGAGGGTCGTGGGGGGTGCTGGAGCCTATCCCAGCTGTCTTCGGGCGAGAGGCGGGGGTACACCCTGGACTCTGATACTATTACTGGACTATACCCTATTTTTGTAGTTACAACCTAAATAAGTTCTTTTACCTTTATTAGAGCTCTCTAGATATGAAATAGCACCCCTATATTCAACTTTACACTCGTGTCGCCCAATATAGTAGATGAACGAAGAATAAATAAGTCATTTAAGACATTCATTCATTCATTCATTCATTTTCTACCGCTTATCCTCACGAGGGTCGTGGGGGGTGCTGGAGCCTATCCCAGCTGTCTTCGGGCGAGAGGCGGGGTACACCCTGGACTCTGATACTCATACCCTATTTTTGTAGTTACAACCTAAATAAGTTCTTTTACCTTTATTAGAGCTCTCTAGATATGAAATAACACCCCTATATTCAACTTTACACTCGTGTCGCCCAATATAGTAGATGAACGAAGAATAAATAAGTCATTTAAGACATTCATTCATTCATTCATTTTCTACCGCTTATCCTCACGAGGGTCGTGGGGGGTGCTGGAGCCTACCTCAGCTGTCTTCGGGCGAGAGGCGGGGTCCACCCTGCACTCTGATACTCATACCCTATTTTTGTAGTTACAACCTAAATAAGTTGTTTTACCTTTATTAGAGCTCTCTAAATATGAAATAACACCCCTATATTCAACTTTACACTTGTGTCGCCCAATATAGTAGATGAACGAAGAATAAATAAGTCATTTAAGACATTCATTCATTCATTCATTTTCTACCGCTTATCCTCACGAGGGTCGTGGGGGGTGCTGGAGCCTATCCCAGCTGTCACCCTGGACTGGTGACCAGCCAATCCCAGGGCACATATAGACAAACAACCATTCCCACTCACATTCATACCTATGGACAATTTGGAGTCTAGCATGTTTTTGGAATGTGGGAGGAAACCGGACTACCCGGAGAAAACCCACGCATGCACGGGGAGAACATGCAAACTCCAAACGCTTACAACGAGTGTGCTCAATGGTCATACCTGCAGATCTCGTGTATCCTTCTTATTGTCCAGGTTAGGAAGTCTGTTGACAACTTCATTTAGGATGCTGCGAGGTACACAAGTCAGCAAATTGATCAACAAACAAGAGAGAAGACAATTCCAATCAAAATATGGTATTTACAGCTGTGCTCAAAAGTTGAAAATATGGTTTGTTGCACTTATTCAATGTGTCTTCATAACCCATGTAGTACTTCCCCTTCTTCCATTTGCAGTACGTTTGCTAAGACACCTCTCTGACCAGCCCCCGGGTCGCTTTTATTCAGTTCACGCTTGTCCCGGGTCACCATGACTTCACCCATCTTTCTTCAACTGCCTCCTTGTTGTACATCTTGAAACAGCCACGCCGCATTCTTTCAGAGTCCTGCATGCCAGCTCAAGTTATGTGTGGCTTTTTCTTTGCATCACAAACATTTTTCCTGGCAGTTGTGGCTGAAATTTTTGTTGGCCTAATTAAATCCCTCATTTTCCACTCCACTTTTCACACAGAATCTAGACTCCCCCATCCATCCACTAGGCAGCTGTGAGTACAGATGTGGATAACCATCACCGGGGTATAGCTGAGGAGTAAATTAATGGCTTAAAAAGCACTATATAAAATGTAATCCATCCATTTTTACACTACAATATTCCGATATCCAAACTCTCTGCCCTCCCAAGTAAAAAAGGCCCCCAATATCGAAAGCTTTAAGTCTCGTCTTAAAACCCACTTTTATTCTCTGGCTTTTAACTCAGAGTGAGTCGTATGGTCCTGTGTCTTTTAGTTCTTTGTTTTTATTGTAATTGGTTCTATTTTTTATACTTTTATTGCTTTGTTTCTTGTTTTTAATATTTTAATATCTATTTTATTATTTTATTTCTTAAATGCTCTTTTAGTTTTGGATTATTACTTTTTATTTTTACTCGTCTGTGCAGCACTTTGGAAACTCTGTTTATAAAATGTGCTATATAAATAAAGTGGATTGGATTGGATATGTTCAAATTCCGATGCTTTTTTGTCCACTAACTACTCTCACAGTTCTGAACTCCTTCAAATGATTGCAAAACAAAAATGTGGAATATCAATAACATTCTCTAGGAAATGGCCCCCCACAAAAAAATCAGAACCTCTGCTAGGATATGTAAACTTAGGAACACAAGTGTAAATATGCAAGTAAATATCTGCACAGACCCCAGCAGTAAGAAGTGACCGGGGGGAGCCAGGTTCAGTTGGACAGACTCCCGTAGAAGACTGAGGAGGGGGGCGATGTTCTCCTGCAAGGCTTGAGCTGAAATGCTACGGACAAGAAAATGACAAGTGAGAAATAAGAAAATCCATTGACTGTTTCTCTTTGTCTTTCTTTCTTCTGTATTTTATTTGGACCACACTTATCGGCACAATAAAGATGTTGTGAAAGTGTCCCTGAATGCACCTCCCTGTCATGGAGTGACAATGAGGTGAGAAGTTGGAGATTGTACGTATATGGGGCTCGAATTTGGTAGACTGGTCTGCGCACCAGGAGAGGCGCCCGCATTTTCAGCTTGGTGCAGTGACAATTTTGTGACAAAAACAGCGCACCTGAGGTGTGCTGAAAGCTTGCCGGCTCCGACCTGGTCTATTCTTGGCGCAGGCGAAGCGCACTCTAGAGAGTGGTAAATTAACTGACAGGCGCACAGTGCAGGTACGGCACCAAAACCCCACAGGCCGGCAGTGTCAGGCACATTTCAATGCAACCAGCAATCACTATTTAACCGTCTGAACCAGCATTTATAATACATTTCTGTATTAATTGTCCCATCGCCAGACAAGACAGATCCACTCATCGCTCATCCCTGTGGTTGTGATGGATGCTTTTTCATAGCCCAGATCGCCCCGCCTTCCCTTCCCCTCAGTAACCATCCAATCAGTCCCGTGCATTTAAAAGCAACGAGAGGCGTTCGTGTGATTGGTTAAGATTGCACTCGGCTGTGTTAAAAACGCCTTCTCTCCTCCTTTGCCGCTTGCGCCGGTGGGAGGGATGGAGGCGTGGGTGCGCCGCGCTGTGCTCACAAAGTGCACTGGCCACACTGTGTGACTCTGGGGGGACGCTATTGTGGCTCTGTCTGCCATCTAAACAGTGATATGTGGCTTGACAATTTTTTTTTTTAGCGTCATTAAGACGCTAAAAAATGTATCAGAATTAATGAAATAAATTCGTCACCACCGCTTCCAGGCTATTTTTGATGGCCCTGCATTTAGTCTCATTATGTACCACTTGAGTAAAGTTTTCACTTGTACGACAGCTAAGAGTTCTTAATGGTACTTGACCAGTTAAACACTTCAAAATAAATCACGTAGGCAACGGCTTGACAGTGGAACACATCATTTAAGCTGTGATTGATATGGAAAGGATCGTGGTCTACTGAAGATGGGAAGTGCCAGACGTGTCTTCCATCACTTACCTCTTGATATAAGCGTAAGAGAACTGCAACATCGGGATGTCTACCAGGGTTGACTTCTAATGAAGAGGAGACAGACCAGAAAGAAGGTTTGCAATAACAGAACTTCAGAGTGTCCGTTTATTGTTTATTGTCCTACCTGATCTCCTTTGAGCTGATGAGGCTTTTTCACCACCTCTTTGACCAACTGTAGGACTGTGTCTGTGTGGAAGTTGTTCAGTGACTTCACCAGATCCACGATGGTTAGATGGGACTCACTGACCACAGGTAAGACCTAAGAGAGAGAGAGAGATAGAGTATCACGTGATGTGTTCAAATGCTTCGGGATACAGTAAGTTCTTACATTGTTTGTGTGCCTCCTTTTACTCTTCCGGCTGCGCCACGCTGCTCCAAGCGAAGCCATCAGCGGGACCCCATACTGACCAGTCAGAGGAACAAGGAACTGTAATATCCGCTGCCGTAGAATCTATAGAGCAGACAGAGATAATGGATGCTGTTACTCCATTTGTTAAATATATTCAGTATCTCAGGAAAAGTGAGTAAACCCCTCACATTTCGGCAAGGACTTTTAATTATTAAATTAAATTAAATTAAAAATTAAATTAAAAATTAAATTAAAAATTAAATTAAAAATTAAAAATTAAAAAAATTAAATTAAATTAAATTAAATTAAATTAAATTAAATTAAATTAAATTAAATTAAATTAAATTAAATTCAATTCAATTCAATTCAATTCAATTAGCGCAGACCTCACAGCTAGGAGACCAGGATTCAATCCCGCCCTCGGGCATCTCTGTGTGGAGTTTGCATGTTCTCCCCGTGCATGCGTGGGTTTTCTCCGGGTACTCCGGTTTCCTCCCACATTCCAAAAACATGCTAGGTTAATTAGCCACTCCAAATTGTCCATAGGTATGAATGTGAGTGTGAATGGTTGTTTGTCTATATGTGCCCTGTGATTGGCTGGCGACCAGTCTAGGGTGTACCCCGCCTTACGCCCGAAGACAGCTGGGATAGGCTCCAGCACCCCCGCGACCCTCGTGAGGAAAAGCGGTAGAAAATGAATGAATAAATTAAATTAAATTAAATTAAATTAAATTAAATTAAATTAAATTAAATTAAATTAAATTAAATTAAATTAAATTAAATTCTTGCTGAAATATGATGGGTGTGCTCACTTTTGTGAGATAGTCTATGTATCTACGTATACGGCATCAACTACACACTTTGGTGCTTTTAAAGAAGACAGAAGAATTGTGCTTGCTGCTCTGTGCGGTGTCAGGGGCCCGCTTGTGAAACTCTTCTTTCATAACCACGCCCCACAGCAGCGCCATGCTACTGAGCATGTGCGGCAGCGCTTCGATCACAGCGCTGCGTGCATTGCGGACATCGACGGAGTCACAGACAACCATGGCCTAAAGATACAGACAGGAAGAGGAATGTATGTTACATTTACAGTCAAGAATCAGTACTGGACTTTTGGGTTGGTGTGTGTGTGTGTGTGTGTGTGTGTGTGTGAGTCTCACTCTCTTGCTGTCCAGTAGACAGTAGTGTGTAATGGTGGTCAGGCCTTCCACAAGGGTCAGTGGGTAGTCCGGTGCAATGTTTTCCTTCCGACAAGTCGCGCTAACAATGGAAAAACACAAATCAACCACTGATTATGAACTTAAAAAAGCGGTACAACTTGGAGAAACTGTTCAAATCATGTGTGACCTCAGTTCAAGGACCATCTAAAGGATTAACTAGGTTTTTCAACTATATTAGAGCCCTCTAGACAAGAAATAACACCCCTAGGGTCACCTTTACGCTCGTATTACCCAATATAGTAGACATAATAACATAATATTTGGGATTACTGTGCCTGTTATGAGATAATTCAAACCTGCAATAAAAGCCTGTTGTTCCAGCAATCAAGTCTGGTGCTTGTGTGTCTCACCGAACAGTGTACCAGTGTACAATACTACATCACATCAGAATGCCTGGAGTGGTCTGTGTTATTTAGCCATTTATATGCTCAAAAGTGTTTCATTTAGGCAAAAAAAAAGAATTTGCTTAAATGTGATTTTAAACAAATATATTCATCCACCAAACATTATTTATGAATTCATACATTTTTGAAAAAAACATGATGCCAAAGTGGATTTATTTAACTTTGTTAAGATAATTTATTATGCTATAAATAGTAATGTTGATTAGTTCATTTTAATAATAAAAATACATTTTATTTGTATGGCACTTTTCAGAGTACTCAAAGACGCTTAATTTATTATTGTTAATAATAATAAATTAATGTATTTATTTATTTATTAATAATAATTTAGTAACAATATTAATATTATTCATTGATAATAATATTAAATTATTATTAATATATTATTAATTATTTTATAGCAAATTTATCACAATACTGTATTCTCTATATGATGTGTGTGTGAACATAAGATATTTTTACCTCTGGCTTGTCTTTCCTCCGTCATGCTCATAAAGCTTAACCAGTTCATCCAAGTTCCTGCAAATCTGATTTAAGACTGGGGCAACAATGATGCCTAGTGAGCGTCCCAAGTACGGCAATGAGGAGCACAGCAGCGACACCCAGTGGGGATGCATGGCGTAGCCATACTGTGACTGCAGAGCCCTGGCAGCGGCAGAAACGAACATTCCTTGAGCGGTGATGGGGTGACTTTGGACATACTGGGCTGCCTTGATGGACTGCTGGAACTGGACAGCAGTGTGCCACCCCCGGGTCAGAGCGTTGCTGCCGGTCGGGGATTCCGCGGGCTGACCGGACGCGCTGCCTGATGCGGTTGCGGATGCAGCCCCGCTGGGCCACACGCGGTATTCCAAAACTATGAGAGCTTGGAGGAGTTTCAGTAATTCCACCTGCAAGGGGTACTGCTCCTGTCCTTCTCCCTTCCCAACATTGACGAGACTCTCCTCAGACAGGCCGCCCTCGTCATCTAGCAGCTCCAGAACCTTGGATTCCCCCTTGTCGGTTCCTCGTTGGCTTATGTACATAGAAGCTGAAAGTGTAAGAAGAGCGTATTGCTGCACTTTACATCGTGCCAGGAGTTTGCGGATGTGCTCCAGGCTCCCCTCCTGTCCTGGTCCCAGGCAGGCCAGCTGGTTCACCATGCGTGTCAACACTTCCACGCTTTTCACCTGAACATCCCTGTTCCCCTGCAAGTCAAGAGGCCCGAGGCTCATGTAGGACGGGTAATGCGAGCAGATGAATCGCAGGCACAAGTTCATGAGCAGTTCAATGAGAAGAGACGGGGGCACCGAGGGGCAGGACGAAGGGGAAAGTAAACAGCCGTAAAAGCTCATGCCATCCTGAGCCTGCTGGTGGCGCTGCAGGAGGTTGGAAACCAGGTTTAAGTGTGCTGCAGAGCTGGTGTCCAGGGACGTGGAAGACAGCGCCTCCACCAGAGGACATTTGGCGCTGCTTCTCAGCAGGCTGTCAAGCAGGGCCAAGCCTTGGAGTAAATGGGTCCAGCCGCCTGCGGCATTGTAGAGAAGCACATGATGGAAGAGCGATTCGATGGCCTCTTTCTTCTCGCGCTCCTGCTTTAACAGACGAGATCTAGCCATGGCCTCCAGCTCGAGGTCCTCGTCATCCTCGCTTGACAGGGAATCAGACGCCTGCGTGCGTTCGGACTCCACCCTCTGCAGGCCATTGACCATTCCTCCTTCATCGGTGCCCGAGCCAGAGTTCTCCGTGGACACTTGGGCACCGCTGGTGTCTGCTGATTCCGTGTGCTCGCTCTTCACGGCGTCGTCTTCCTCCTCCTCTGCATCCTCCTCCTCCGTCACCTCACTCTCAGTCCTGGATAGCGCCAAAGCGTCCTCCAGACCGGTCACCTCTGGACCGCTGTCTAACTGCACCCACAGGGATTCCCGGTCCACGACGTTGTGGACATTCAAGGTGTTGACCTCATTAGCCACGCCGCCCGCTAATGTACCAGACGCCTTGGCGGACCACCGGCTTCTGTTGCTTAGAACTTTTAGGTTGCCTTTAAAAAGGAAAAACATGATGACAGAACAGATAACAGATGAACCCAAAAGTACAACAAAACTAACAAACTCACCAGCCGTCAGATTTTGTTTGATGGTCTGAACGGAGCAGCGCTGAGTGGAGGGGTGAAGCAGCAGGAGCAGGATCGGCTCCAGGATCCGGATCACGTCAGTGAGGGACAGGGCTCGGACCAGCCAGCATTGAGCCGCTGCACTTACCGAGCCGTCGGTGCAGCTTAGACTCTCCACCACAACACACAGAGATCTGATGGAGAAGCAGTTTCAATTCAGGACTCCAGAGGAAGAATATTTTGTGAATTCAATACCAAAGATGTCGTTGACTCCAACAACTTATTTATACGTCTTTTTATGCAAGAGGTGAAAAGATGTGATGCTGCAACTCCCCACTAATGGACTTGCCTTCAGAGCAATTTCAAGACATACAAATGGCGGCTAGGTGGTAGAAGTGCATTTGCCAAGAGCTCGGCAGAGATCATGTGGAGGTAAGAAACACACATGACAGGAAGGAGGAATTATGACAGTGTGAATTTGTGTTGTTTATGTAGTTGTTTGGATATTTGAATGGTAACAAGAGCAAAATATATTTGTGCCAAAGTGAACGTTATAAAATAATAGTACATTATATTTGTATAGCGCTTTTCAAAATACTCAAAGACACTTTACAGAAAAATGGAGTTGAATAAAAGCAAGTAAACAGAGTAAAAGATACGTTAAAATACAACATTCATTCATTTATACACAGCTAAAACATGAGTAAAAGCGGGGCGGGGCACAGCAGTCAGATATAAAATTATTAGACATATTATTAAATTATTCATTCATTCATTCATTCACTACCGCTTATCCTCACGAGGGTCGCGGGGGGTGCTGGAGCCTATCCCAGCTGTCTTCGGGCGAGAGGCGGGGTACACCCTGGACTGGTGGCCAGCCAATAATCGCCAGGGCACATATAGACAAACAACCATTCACACTCACATTCATACCTATGGACAATTTGGAGTGGCTAATTAACCTAGCATGTTTTTGGAATGTGGGAGGAAACCGGAGTACCCGGAGAAAAGCCACGCATGCACGGGGAGAACATGCAAACTCCACACAGAGATGGCCGAGGGTGGAATTGAACCCTGGTCTCCTAGCTGTGAGGTCTGCGCGCTAACCACTAGACCGCCGTGCCGCCCATTATTAAATTAATTATTAAAAATATTAGACATTAAAAACAGATTTAAAGAGGTGGCTTTTTAGTTGTTTTTTGAAACTGGGAAGGTCAGGGCAAGCACGGAGCGAATGGGGCAAAGAGTTCCAGAGGGTGGGGGCAGCGATGGAGAAGGCTCTGTCTCCCCAGGTTCGGATCTTGGTCTTACAGGGGAGTGCCAGGAGGTTGGAGTCTGAGGAGCGAAGGGGACGCGGGGGATTGTGTGGATGGAGGAGGTCTGTGAGATATGGGGGGGGTCAGATCGTGGAGGGCTTGTGTAGGTTATGAGAAGAAGTTTGACGTGAATGCGTTGGTGGACGGGAAGCCAGTGGAGATTATGGGTTATGGGTGTTGTGATGTTTTTGGGACCGATGATGATAATATCTGTTTTGTCACTGTTAAGTTTTTTAAAATGCTTGAAATATACAATATGTTTTCACAAAAAGCTGTTTTTCACCCTTTTCTAGTGGGGAACTGCTATTTTCCTGGAACTGACCTATGTTCTCCTGCTCATTACTTAAGAACAGAAGAGTCTAATGTTTCTTTTGGTTGGTTCCATCTTTCTATAGCCATTGAACACAATATTCTCCAATTGGAGCAGTCATTCATTCCATGTGTTGAACTTCACTAACATATGATATACACTAACCCAGGGGTCGGCAACCTTTACTATGAAAAGAGCCATTTTACCCAATGCCCACTGAACAAAAATAGCCTGGAGCCGCAAAGCATATAGTATGTTTAAAACAACATTGGAGGGAATTTGGGGGTATCAAAGTAGTTCAGATAAGAAAAGACGAGTTGGAGTACTCTTGCTAGTATTGGAGATACACTTACATACATAAATGTATGTGTAAACTACTGTAAACTTACCTGATTTGTTTACTCTGCCGCAAAAGAGTTCCCATGCCGCTGTTTTTAAATGATTTCCAATTTATTTATTAGAATTGTCAAATAAGTATTACTTATTTTCCTTCATGTACTGAACTGAATAGCAGTCAGAACTCACTCAGGATGCATTCATGGTCTCAGACAAAGTTGGATTTTTTTTAAACTCATTACAAAAGACATGCATTTTCCCCATTCAGGTGTTAAAATATTCAAGCATTGCAAAGGGAGCCACAACAAAGACGCTGAAGAGCCACATGCGGCTCTGGAGCCGCGGGTTGCTGACCCCTGCACTAACCTGTCAAAGGAGCGACTGTTCCTGTTTGTGTGGATCTCACGGGTCAGGTGCCAAAGGATTGTGAAGCGGTGTAGAGCTTCAAGCCTCACGGCCTGGGTTAGAAATGTACAAGTCACGATTCACAAACGCTGATTTGCTTATTAGCAGTAGTTAAAAAGCAGAAATGAAATAGTAGCTTCTTTCTTGCGGGAGTTACATTCACCTTTTCCTTGTGCAACAGCGCCTGGCAGATAATGTCCTCACAGATGGTTGCTGATGGAGCCAAACAGTGAAGCCGGTGAAAGAGTTCCACGCAGGAAGTGTGCTGGTCTCGACGCTCCGTGTCCAGCTGGCTCCAAAGCACTTGAGCAACCCTCTGTGTCAAAACACAAACACGTCAGTACTACATTTACTTATCCGGGTCGCGCAAACACGTCCCAAACCTGATAAAAGTCAGTGCCCTCCTCTATTGCACAAAGCAAAGCGGGGTAAATGGGGGGCACGGTGATCATCTGCAGCTGCCCACTCAGCGGGTTGGAGTCTGACATCTGGTAGCGTCTCTTCTTGTCCTGGATGACCAGTGCTAAGGACTGGGAGTGGTTGATCAGCTCCAGTAGAGAGGACACCGCGGTGTGTTGAATTTTGTGGTCCCTTGACATGCAGCAGAGCGTCATCAAAGACCTGAGCCACACGGGCAAGGTCTTCATGTCACCTCCTATGCATGAAGGACATAAATATGTTGGATATACTGTACTTCAGATTGACGATAATACACTGGAAATAAGTCAACATACAGGTATGACTATGCTGCAACACAAGTGAGTACACCTCAATAGTGTGAGCACCACTGCCTTAATCCTCTTGGGCATGGGATTTATCCTCTTCCGTTTTCAGTGGCTAGTGAATCCATACTGCTATAAACGCTGTACACTGACTACTCTGAAGTATATCTGACTTAAACTAAGCACCTTGAGATGATATACAGTAATATAAAAAACAATTGGACTGACCTGTGTGACCAAACATGTCCGCGTGTAGAGCCAGAGCCTCCTCTTCGCTCAGGTAAACGGGGAAGGTGGTACACTCCAAGAGCAGGTGGCAGGTGGCCGTGAAGGCCTGTCGACACGCCTCAGAGATCTCGGCCCTGCCTCGCGGCCTGTAGCCGGCGGCCCAGTCCAGGCAGGGCCCCCGCTCTTTCCTCCTCTCTGATTGCTGGCTGTCCAGCCCAGGCTGAGTTTTCACTTTGTTGGGAGCGAACAGGTCAGTCAGTTTGTCTTTCATTTCCAATCCTCCCATGCTTAGTAGCGACGTCTTATGGTCCGCAGAGGCAGAAGGATGGGGCTTGTCCTCCAGTCCACCCACATCCTCCACCTGTACCAGCAGGTGTCTAAAAAAACAAAAATATAAAGCTTTTATTTTCAAAGATGTATGCTCATATTCTATATGAATTATACGCTGACAAATAACACGTATCTCACCTTGTGGCTAAGAATGCCAGGATGTCCTGCAGACATATTGTTGTGGTGTTGACGCTGCCTCCTCTTCTCCACACTCCATGACCATCTTTGAGATTCTCCTTGGAGCCCATGACAGGCAGGAGGTGCTGCTCCGACGGCGAGGCGCTGATCCCCAACCCGCTGTCCTCTGATCTGAGTGTCGGGTATACGCCATCTGCAGGCTCGACCTCAACCCCGTCTGCGTTGAGCTCTTCATCACCACTGTGACCATTACCCTCTCCGACGTTGCCGTTTCTTTCTCCGTCTTTAATGTCCTGGTTAGCCGTTAAACAATGCGTCAGGTAATGAAGCGCAGAAAAAAAAATCATGGTCAAACTTCTACCTGAGTGGATCTGCCATCCTCCTCTTGCACATCTAACTCCGTCTCTTCTGTGTGGGCTCCCGCCTCAAAGTCTATGAAGGCCACAGGCATCTGGATCTTACTCAGGACTTTGAAGCAAGCACGCAGGCCCTGTGTGACATCCTCTAAGCTAACAGACTCCATGTGGCTGTGCAGCGTCCGCAGCATGGTGCCCAACATCTCAGGAAGGAAGTGGGACTGGATATCAGCATGGAGCTCCTTTGGAAGATAATATGGGCTTCTTTTAGCATTTATTCATCCATCCATCTTTTCATTGCTCGTGAGAAAGCTGCAGGCTTTGCCAGCAGACTGGGATGTGGCTTAATGTTTCACACAACGGAACCTCTACATTTAAATACTGTCCAATTATATCAGTATCTGTAAGACAGCCACTCATTGCGTAGACCAGGGGTGCTCATTAAGTCGATCGCGAGCTACCGGTCGATCGCGGAGGTGGTACTGGTCGATCGCTGGTCGATCGCGGCGTGACATTAAAAAAATATCATCCCAGCATCAATGCCGTCACTTGATTGACATACAGGGCAGCCATTCAGATGACAACTGAATGTTGCCCTTCGGGCGACCAATCAAATCAAACGACGTCTCTAAGTGCAGCAGAACTTACGATGTCAGCCTATCATCCATCCCCGTTACTTGATTGACATACAGGACAACCAGTCAGATGACAACTGAATTTTGACCTTTAGGTCACCGCTCATGCGTAAACAACGATGCAAAGTGCTAAGCTAGTCGGCGAATTGCGAGATTTTAAAGCCCTCGCTAAAGTTTATGGTCACTAAAATGAGTGAAGGAGCTGGACCAAGTAAAAAGGCAAAAACATATCACTTCCATACGGATATGGAATATTATACGGATATTGTGATACGGATATTATCCATGACTGATAAACATTTGGAAGTGTGCTTGAGGCTGGCTATCAGCAGCTACTGTCCGGACTATGCATCCCTGGCTGGTTCAATTCAGTGCAAGTCATCAAAGTAAACTCAGGTAATTACAAAAAATGTTAATAGTTAATTATGTGTGTTTTGCAATATTGGCTCATACGTACAAATAATCCTCAATACATTTGAAAATAAATAGATGTTTTGCATTTTTGTAGTGGGTAGATCATTTTGACTCGGTCATTTTAAAAGTAGCTCGCATGCTGAAAAAGTGTGAGCACCCCTGGCGTAGACATTATTAGCAGTTGTTAACTTATTTTTACACTTACATGAAAGTTAAGAATGACCCTTAATTTGATCCCCATTATTTCTTATGAGACAAATCGCATCTCTTAAGAAGTCAACCATCTTGTTTTCGACCTTTGAGTGACAACAGAAGGAGCTATTGATTCTAAAAATAGAGAGTTCCTTACCAGAGGAAGAACATCAAGCAGAAAAATAATGAGATTGGACATTTCTGTGACAGAGGGAGCAGGACAACTGATGTCTGGGGGTGTTGGTAGATCATCATCTTTGCCACTGCTGAACAGAAATTTGGAAATTATATTTGAAAATGCATACTTCACATACAACTTGTTATTTGACACACACGCATCACTGGGAAGCTGTCTTGAGGGTTAATGAAGTATACTGAGGTATATACTGACAGTGTGCCTCACCTGAGAGAAGTACAGAAGTGCTGAGTCATGTACTCCCACAAATATTCACTGTTCATGGAGCTCACCAGCATATTCATCGTCTTTATGATCTCTGATGCATTCTTGTTCTCCTTTATCATGCTGTGGAAACGGTGGTGTATATGTTCATTTTCACTGTCTCACAAAAAAAAACAAAATCACCACAATATCCTCAGCTATTTTGCCTTTTCCACTTTTCTGACCTATACATGTAGTCATGGAAATGAAATATCCGCCAAACTGTTGCTGAAGCCAGAAGCAGCGAGCCGTCGCCGGGAAAGGTGCATTAATGTCCAACATGGAGCTTCCATGGAAGTGGAAGACACGTGTGATGACCACATTTTTAGTTAGCACACGTGGCACCCTCACGTCCGGCTTCTGAGCTCCAACGGTACTTCTGACAAAGTGTGTCCAGAATGCTCCTCCTCGGAGGAGCTCTTTGAGTTCTTACACGGTAAGTCAGGGATCTCCAGCCAGAAGCTCATGAGCGGCCAGTAGCTCCTAACCACTTTTCAATTAGCTATCCAAAGACTTTATTCATTTATTATCAATTCTTATACCTACTAAATTAGAACATGTTGTTCACAGTTGTAGTCGTTTTGGAGTGTGACCAATCACAACAGAGTGGGCGTGCCTGGAGGCGGGATGTGGATGGAATAAATTCAAACTGACCGTTTTCATCGTCGACTTTATTTATTCTCCACATTATTATTATTGTTATTATTTATTATTACTTATCTTCTTTTGTGTCTGTTATATGGGAGCCAGGCAACGACATTTCGTTGGCAATTTCACTACTGTGTTTTTGTGCAATGACAATAAAGGAAGTCTATCTATCTATCTATCTATCTATCTATCTATCTATCTATCTATCTATCTATCTATCTATCTATCTATCTATCTATCTATCTATTAACAGAAAGCACAAATCCAAGGAAATACACCGGGAATAGGTGCAGATTCTGGAAGATTTCTGTGTGGGTTATTGTGTGTAGCTGCTCTATTGGAGTCCACAACTCAATACATAGGCTTGAAAAATGAGCATAATAATGAGTAATAGTATGTAATTCCATCCAAACACGCTTTGTTGGCGCCACCCACTGGGGATTCTGGCAAGTTACCCCGTCACCATACGAGTAGCTATCGACTAAATTGAATTTATTCTAGTTTTGGAATGCTCCGCATAAGGGGGCAGAGTTCTTCCTGCGTTAGTTTTCATATTCAGGACAGGAGCAATATAATGTTTTTAGGAATTTGCTGTAAAAATGTTACTCTGTCCATGTTTTGCCCTCACCTGGCCAACTGGTTGCCTGACAGCCCTGAGCTGAGGATTGTCTCCTCCCCCAGCATGTCTTGACAATAGCTGTAGAAGGCTCGGACCACCTCCAGCAGCACATTGCTTAGGACTGCTGGACCTGGACAGAGATGCCATCCATCCAAAACCAATGAAGAAGCGACTAATTCAATGTTTTCGATGTGCTTCTGTGCCGTGCTCTGCTTACCCAACTCCGGTTTATCCAGCAGGCTGATAATAATACGAAAAGGCCTGAGGTAACCAATCACATTCTCCGGTTTGCTCTCCACATCCTTCTGTTTGAGGATGTTAATCAGACCCTGAAGCCATACAGACACCACCAGACGGGAAGAAGGATAACAGGTGAGAAACAAACATTACATAAAACACTGTGCAAACACATACAACACGTGTGACCAAAATGTGAAGTATTCTGTCCCCTCGTTTGCTTCACAAGCTGTGAACAATTGCATCCTTGTTGTCAGAAAGCAGAAGCTAAATAGAAGTAAATAGTTCAAAATGGATGCCCTGGAAGTCCTTGTTCAAAAGCTACTGGGTGAATTTTGAAAAGGGTTTCCTATATTAACTTAGCTGATAAGCAATCTGGCTGCAGGCAAAAGCATCATTTGTGTACAGATATTGCAACACTCCATTTACAGTAAATTCATTTCTACATTAGGTGTCGTTAAAAAAGATACTCAAGGGAAGTACCTGCACAATGAACCCGCTAGAGTATGTGTTGAAGTAAAACAACATGTGCTCCTCCGATGTGGTGGACAGGGTCGGATGTGGTGCCACCATTTCCCCTTTTATGTCTGTGCCTAAAATGAAAAATAAAAAAAACACTCCACAATGATGTACAGTAGCACCTTGGTTAGCGTCACTCATCCTTTGAAGAAGGTCCGACTCTAACCAAAATGAATGCTAACCGAATAATTTTTTTCTATTAGAAATAATGAAACTCAAATTAATCTATAAGAGAAAGCCAAACAGAAAATGTGTTTTTATAGTTTTGTAATCAGTCAGACAATTCTAAGCGCATACAAATGACAAAGAAAAGGGGTAAATGAACATGTAAAGGGATTTTTGCCCATCATTCACAATCCTTATATGGAACATGAACACATATTACATACATTATAACACGAAAAACAAGTTAATATGACAGAGCTGACAACGGACACATCTATTTTGACTATGAAATCCGCTGCCATTGCGATGGCTGTGTCTTCCAGCACAAGACGTGTGTTCTCAGTACCTCAGGTAAAAAAATGCTGACAGCAAACCATCATCTTGTTGAGTCTTTGTAGCAAAATTGAGAGCTAGGTATCCACTCTTCCGTCTGTGACTCGCGCTTAGCGAGGTGTCGTGTTAGTCCGCCAGATAAAAAAAAAGTTTTTCATGTTAGCTGCTACAATAATAATAATATCGCTGCATCTTGGTTAATATACAAGTCAGTTAAATGGAACACTGTTGGCATTTTTTGGTTTTTATGAGGGCTTTAGCATCAAAATAGGTATCGCCAATGATGTCCGTTGCTAGCTAGCTCATATAAACGCGTTTTCTGACACTATGCACAGAAAAGGAAAAGAAATGTGTTCATGTTTCACATAAGGATTGTGAATGATGGGCAAAAATTCCCAAAAAGTGCAGTTGAAGATTAAAGATGTGATTCTTGACCTGACTGTTCCCAAAGACGCTACGTGGCAGTGAGATCAACGCCTTCCTGTTCTTGAATTCAAGTGTTTGTCACCCCAATAACCCAAAATGGAGCCAGAGAAAATGGCAAGCATTTTGATAAAGAAGGTGAGAAACACGACTGAATCCAAGAACTAGCGACAAAAAGAGACAAAAAGTGGTGTTGAAGAGGAAGGTGTTGATCTCGCTGCCACAGCGTGTCTTTGGGAACAGTCACGTGTTCATAGAACCTCTGTTCATTCATCACTTGAAATCATTTTGAATCGGTTTATAAATGTAAAACTACGATTGTTAAACTATAAGGATGCTAACAGGCCGTTTGGTGATCAAGAAAATTAAGGACACAGCAAAATTTTGCCGTAAATTTTCGACATTAAGCGAAAAACACGCTAGCCAAAGTTCCACTGTACACATAAAAACAAACATTACAGCAAACTGAGAAAACCAGAAATTGGCCAAACATTACCATGGCTGTAGCTGAGAACATGTGACTCATCAGTAAAGTACACTGTAAAGATCAGTTACCCAGGAGCCACGCGTAGAGACGCCTGTTGAGGGACATGTCTCTGCGGAGCAATGTCAGCAAAGCCGCGGAAACCACCCCGGTCATGTCGTGTGTGCTCACCACAATACTGGTCTCTGCTGGGTCCTGAAAGCAAACAAGCTGGATGATGAGCAAAAGATGGTCAATTCCAACCAAACTAAATTGTATCGAGCGTGGAGCGGTAGATCAAGCTGCAGGGTGCGGACCACTATGGTATTTTCAAATGCAGTGCCAAGTCGTGGAGTTGATGAAAACTACATCGGGAGTTTGCCTACAACCACAACTTGTTGAAGTTTTTTCATCTGGAAAAATTTTTTTTTAGTTGGGAACTGATATTTTCCTGAAACTTACCTACGTTTCACTGCTGATTAAAAATGTGGTCACTGAAAACCCAAAAATGTGATTTGGCGTTTACCTACCAGGCATGTGGCAAACGGGAAAAAGAAGAGTAGGATCTCGAGCATGTTCCTCTGCACCAGAACGTTTGAGTCTTGCAGAGAAAGACACACAGACTTCACCTGAAGAAAGACAGAAGACGATACGTTGCAACAACCGCCTACATGGAGCGACTAATATCGGGGAAGACAAGCGCGCTCACCACCAGGTGATGGTCGTAGCCGAGCATGTGTTTCCGCTGTTGCAAGGGTAAGGTGCGGTCAAAGTGTGTGACGATAAAGACGGTGGCGGGCAGTCGAACATTGGGACTGACTAGTATGGCACCCCACAGGGCTCCATAGAAGACCTGCTGACCCACCAGCAGGGACAACTTAAGCAGCAAGGCATCAGTCCTGGACAAAGAAGACAAACGTGATGCAGTATTTCATCCATCCATCCATCTTCTATGCCGCTAATCCTCACTAGGGTTGCCGGTAGGCTGGAGCCTATCCCAGCTGTCTTTGGGTGAGAGGCGGTGTACACCCTGGACTGGTTGCCAGCCAATCACAGGGCACATATAGACAATCATTCACGCTCACATTCATACCTATGGACAATTTGGAGTGGCGTATGCTGTGTTGTATGCTAACAGAATACCTGTCATTGACCTCCAGTCCATCCTCCAAGCCTGGTAGCAGCCCCGTTATAAAGGCCTGAAGACTGGGCAGCAAAGCCCTTTGCAGCGGTAGATAGTAGCGCTCATACAGTGTCAGCAGAACAGGTTTCACTGCTGTGGCGGCGTAGCCTAACAGCGGGAACAAGCCTGAGCTAAAACACAGAAACATATGAACGACAATAAATATTTTGATTTTTTTGTAAAAAAAAAAAAAAACACAAAAAAAATCAGATTTTTTTCTTTACCTGTAAATGAACAAATCCTTGGCAAGCCATTTCGTGCCAATGATTTTAAAGATGACTTCGTAGGTCTCTAGAGCCTTTAGGTGCACCCCGCTGGGTAAGGCCGGGTGCAAGCACTGGGCCAGACGCTTGCCGATGATCAGCCTCTTGGGTAGGAGGGAATAGCGCAGGTTGCTCTGCAGGGCCTAACAGCAAGGGAGAGGAAATAATTACCAATCAATTCATACAATGTGGCCATTTGTACCGGGACTGTTGGTCAGGGGTGTCCGAAGTGCCCTTCGGGGGCAGCCCATGGCTGTTTTCTATTGGCGATGCCGAAAATTCATTCATTCATTCATTTTCTACCGCTTATCCTCACGAGGGTCGCGGGGGTGCTGGAGCCAATCCCAGCTGTCTTTGGGCGAGAGGCGGGGTCCACCCTGGACTGGTGGCCAGCCAATCCCAGGGCACATATAGACAAACAACCATTCACACTCACATTCATACCTATGGACAATTTGGAGTCACTAATTAACCTAGCATGTTTTTGGAATGTGGGAGGAAACCGGAGTACCCGGAGAAGAACATGCAAACTCCACACAGAGATGGTGGAATTGAACCCTGGTCTCCTTGATGTGAGGTCTGCGCGCTAACCACTTGACCACCGTGCAGCCCTTACATTAATATATTCTTTTTTTTTTTTTTTTTACAAATGCCATATAGCTCCGGGAAATCTAACACGGCAAGTATAGCGTACTGATTAGCATCCTGTCCACTCATTGGTCGATCAATAAAACTCCCGCTGATTGGTGCTCGTCTGTGCGGCAAGGATGAAAAGTTGATAATTTTTCAGCTTAGTGGTATGCGTGTATGGATGCACAAACCTTCACGCGCACAAAGTTTGCGTGTCGCTTGGCTTGACGGTGACACGCGATGGACGCTATCCTGCAGGTTCCCTTTAAAATGGAGTCGAGGCGATGTCACCTCTGCTGTGTGGCACCCTTACAGTCTTATTTATTTCTAATATGTCTTCATATCTGTCATTATGGCAACCATATTGGTTAATAGGGGTGTACAGGTGACTATAGGGGTGTTATGTCATATATAGCGCTTTAAATGGAATTGACCCTTGGTCTCCTAGCTGTGAGGTCTGCGTGCTAACCACCGCCGTGCAGCCCGCTGAACATTCTAAAAATAGAATTTAATAAGAAAATTTAAAAGCCAAAAACAAAAGCAAAAAATATACAAAAATAAAAAAGTCATGAGGAGAAGTAAAAATTTAATGAGAATGTTGGAATATTACGATCTCGTTCCTCCCCCAAATTGTATAATATGGTGTATATGTATGGATGGATGAAAATGAAATCTGAAATTTCCCCTTGTGGAACTAATAAAGGCATATCTCTCTCTCTCTCTCTCTCTCTCTCATGAGAGTCCGGGTGAGTCTTCCTGAGGTGTGATATTTGATCAGGAGACTCCTTACTCACCCTTGCAGCGCTTTACACTCATATTGCATATTGCATATTAACGATCCAAAGACAAAACTCTGGGCATACTGAGCATGGACATGGATCGGATCTCCCTTCTCATTTTTGGGTTGTTTTTACGATATATGTACACAGGGCGGACTCTTACAGCTAGTGATGATGCTCATAAACTCTGTTACTGTTTCAACATCATAAAAAGTCCCTTTTGCATAGAGGGTCACTTTTAAGAATATACGATGCTACATTACATAGTAAATAGGATTGAACAGAAAGTATTTTCTGGTTTATAAAGCGTCAGCATCATGTCTGTCATGCCTCACGTTCTTGGTACCTTGTTGAGCTTGCCCAAAGAGGAGATGAGGTCCGCCCATTCACTGGAAGATTCAAAGTTTCGCAGCGCCTTCTCAATGACGGAGGCGTAGTTACGATATCGGTAGTCGTTCTGCAGCTCGATCTCCTCGGGATCCATGACGCAAATCAGTCGGGTGGTAGCATGGTCTCACAAATCAGTCTGCAAAACAAGAGAGTTTGGAGTTAGGAGGGGTTCAACTTTGCCATGCTCACGTGCCTCCGCGGCTTGTTGTCTTGTGTGGTGAATAGAATTAGGCAACGCATGCGAGAGAGTGTGCAGATAAAGGCTGGCGACAAGATTAGAGAAAGGGGGGGGGGGCACATCTGGACTCTCTGAGGCTTAGCAGAGATAAGCTTTGCAAGAAGAGGAGGGAGTACATGTTGCTTCATTTCTGAAATTGTTTGTCATTGATGGACATGTTTAAAGGGGAACTATTATGTTTTTTCCACGTTTCTAACCTATAAATGTTGCTACGATGCGCATTTGGAAGTGTGCCCTGAAAGAATTACATGCTTAAATTTTACAGACATTGATTTCTACTGATGCCAATGCCATCCGGACTTCCTGGTACGGGCTGCAGATTGCCTGCACTCAGTCAACGCGGACCTACTTATACGGAAGTCCTCGGGAGCGCTTGTCGCTGTGACAAATCACAGCGGCGTGGGTATACCTAGATGAGGCTCGGGGGTGGAGTACATTAAACAGACCATTTGGGTCGGAAGTAGGAAGTCCACGGAAAGAGGCGCAGATTCTGGAAGATCTAGAAAGCTTTCTGTGCAGGTTATTGTGTGTCGCTGCTCTACTGGAGTCCCCAAGTCAATACAAAGCGCCGAAAATTAGCATTAGCAAAATTAGCAACACGCTCCCTTTAATATACTTTAAAATCTGAAGGGGTCCCCAACCTATCCATGGGTGGGGCTGAACAGGGTGGTGGAAAACATTAAAAAATACACAATTTTTTAAAATAGTTTTGTAAATACTATTTTTTTATTTATTTAAAGTATCCGTGGCTAATACTTAGTATTTACCTAATCCGCTCTGCATGTTCCTTTATTAACGCGACACCAGTTTTTCCTGTTCTTTGTATCTTAGAATCAAGCACTAAAACTACTTGGTTGTAGTGTATTTGGGAATGGTTTGTACTTGTATTTGGGAAGAGTTTTTTGTGCAATCATTGGTAACACATGCTGTTGCATATAGTTCCTTTAATCTGTGTATTGGGAATATTTTTCAATGTCAAAAGTGAATTTTCTCACATCATATCATAGCAACCCGCAGCCGACAACAAAATGATGTGTTTGACACACTATTGCATCGCTATTGGTGTGTGTTTCTCTCAATGCTCCGGCATACATTTGTGCACACTGACAGCTATAAAGCAGATGAGTGTCTGGACACCCACAGTGTACCCTGGTCACATGACTTCACCCTATGCCTTGCCCACCACTACACTTGTTCACAGCATTATGAGACAGCTTTTGCTCCAATAGCTGCATAAGTCGTTTAGTCTCTTATGTAACTTACACGCTGGGATAAAATCCGAGCTAAGTTATTTGTGCATATTTAGCGTAAGCACAGGCAAAACGTGACTTTGCCTCAGATAACAATAATGCACATTGTATGTGGACATTTTAAACAAGACAGCTAGCTAAGCTAGCTAGCTTAGTATCAGGTGCATCAATAAAATGACTCACCAAACGGAAAACAAGCGCCAAGACGCGCACCAGCTCACTCATTTCGAAGAACAAGGAGAGGTATAAAACATCGTTGCATCCTTCACGTCAATGCGGTTGAAAATAGACGGGCAGCAGATATGAGGCGTTTCTTCTATTGTACAAATTGAGCGCATCAAAACAAAGTGTTCATGAAGTGCTGCTATCATGACAGTCATTATGGGGCGGTATCCTCCAACTCAGCTGATACACAGCGGATGGACGGACTGGTTCATTTCCGGATTCAGTAAGGGGAGTGTGTGGAGCTTGTCATTAGTAGAAGATGGGTTTTTGTCTTAAACACAAACAAAAAATGAATACACAAAATAATTAACCACATACTGGGTAAGCCGTAGACCACTTTCATTCAATTAAAGTATAAATGACAATGAATATATTCTTCAGAACCTCCCCCCGTAGATGGTATATTCCAGGATGTGCAGTGTTTACAAAGATCTCACCTCGCTGTTAGATATTTGTGAGCACATCACTGTTCTTAAACACATTTTAAGTTAACTTTTAGCTTTCGTCACCTGTCCTACAGCTATATTCCCACCGATGTATATTTCTTATCCTTTTAGCCAGAAATTACAAAATGTATTGGATATGATACGTGTAAGTGCACATAAGACATTCAGGTTAAATGCAGCGTGTCAAACTGACAATATAAAGAAACTATAGAGAATAAAAGTCTTACACGAAAGCATCAAAATAAAGTAATTATATCACGAACATTGACGGTTACAAACAATGAAATACTATCACTATCGTCTGAAACTAAAAGCATACAATAACTATTTTATTAATAGTATTAATAATATTAATAGCGCCCAAAACGCTGTGACCAGTTGAATCCTCCAGTCCAGTTGGTGGCGCTAATGCATTTTAAACGTTAAGTCTGTCAACCGGAAAGGACAGGAAGAAGATGTGGCGGCACCTTTAACAGCAGGGTGCATCGCTATTGAGCCGTAAAGGTTTCGATTATTTTTTTAAATAAGTAATTCTTACATTTCGGGTTGTCACAGACGACGTCAAGATTGTCCAAGTGTGGAGAAACGATGCTTGAGGCTTTGTGATTAGCGGCTGCCGCCATATTTGTTACGTCTTTATAGTCCACTCGTCACCACTTTGTGACTGTGGTCAATTTACGTGACTATTCGCGAAAGTAGAGCTTTAAATAAACGATTGTAAATCGTGTAAATCTTTCCTGCTAGCAAGCCTTAAAATTGATGTGTTACTTTTGGGAATTACCTAGTACACTGTATTAGTCCTCAAATAAAATCACCACTTGGGAATTAATACCACACGTATGTTCTATTCAGTCACATGTGTTATGTAATATTCATATTCATTTTGCTGTCTTTCCAGGCCAAGATGCCCCGTAAAGGAAAACGTTCTCTTGCCGCAAAGCGTCGGTGGAAACAGAACAGGCTGCAGGTACCTGATACAGAACCCTGTTTTTTTTAAAGAAGCCTCAAACAAAGAAATAAAAATGATCATGTGTTTTTTATTATTTCTCAGTTACCTGGCTCTGCAACCCAATGTGGCGCTGATGATGCTCAACAAAAGCAGCAGGGTACCTTTGGGAAAGACTATATCATCAGCTTGAAAACCAATAAAATCACACAGTTGTCACGTTTGAGCAAAACGAGACGGGCAAAAGAAATAATGAGGGCACGGAGACATAAGGCGCTGCAGCAGCTGAGGGCTTGTAGTGAAAGCATTAAAGACTCTAATGCTCCAGCTACTAAGGTATGTTACCACGGTACAGAAAGTATTGACAGTATGAGGGATGGCCATTTGACTACATTTTGACCTTTGGGAAAATTAGTTCATGGCAAAGGTTTAGTTCAATTCAACATGTTCGAAAAGACGAAAGAAAGCAAAATTAGTATTGAGCGGTTGTGTAGGCGACTTTCAGCACCACCCTGCACCGTATCATTCGGCATAGGATATTATCTCAATTGGGTTTTTGCAACAGGAACCATTTCTATCATCTACTTGTTGAATTACGGATCGGCAGTGATATTTCCTGTGATGAACCATTATACAAGTGTAAAAAATAAGTTAACCACTATGTAATAATACTGTTGGGAGAATTCCTGCAAGAGAATCAGCTTTGGGACTCCCACCTTAACATTTGAGTGTAAAAATAAGTGAACCTGTTCAGACTTGACCATGGTGTGAACATGGAAAGATTGCGTTATATGCCCGGGAAGTGAGTCTCTTCACAAAGACCAGGGGTGTCATACTCGATCACACAGGGGGCCGGTTCATCTTTTAGATGCTCACTGAGATGATCTTTCCCAAGTTTAGGACATTGAATGGACGTTTTTGTGAATTCCTCTTGTATATTACTGAAGTGTCTCTATTTTATTTTTGTTGACAGGCCGACCATTCCGCGTCTCCAGCTTGCGGGGAGTCCAGTAACAGTTGTCTTTCAGCGATTTCAGATGTGCACTCTATGTCAAATGCTCACTGTGATGACACCATTCCTGTAAAAACTGCTGGAGGAAAGGCTTTTGCAGGGTCACCAGGGATGGCCAGCAACATCACCCAGACAGAAACATCAAGAGTGACAGAGGAAGCTCCTAAGTAGAACCAAAGACTGAAGTTCCTCAATCTACTATGGAGAAATAACCACTTGTTTGTCATATTGTTTGTCAGACATATTTGAAATGCTAGGAAGGATCTGTTTCTGAATGTTCTGAACGGCTGTGTCTATGCTAAGAGTTATAGGGAGCTATAAAATGAATGCCAGAACTTTGGGGAAAAAAACCACTTGAATAAAAAAAAGAACTCATAGCAGCTGTTCCAATATAATTGTAATGTAAGGTGCAGGAGTGTGGAGCGAGTCGTCTGAATCGGGTACCACGGGTACGCTTTTCGTTAACTCGTTCACTTCCTCAACAGCTTCTAACGATGCCATAACTGAAGGGACACCAAGTCAAGTACATGTGCGTGCCTTCTGTGACTCGTGTGATTCGAATGCCCCATTAACTTCAATAAGTGACTCATAAGAACTCGGGTCAGTAAAAGTAAGTTAGTTTCCATCACAACTCTGTGGTTCATTGCTATTTGTCAATTTCCATTAGTCACCGCCTCTTTCGCATTTTCATCCAATCACCAAAGGGCATGGACTGAGCGTACGCCTTTTCATAGTTTGTCGCCGCCTTTTCCGTAATTTGGTCCAATCGCCGCAAAGGTCTCCACCGGAAGTTTTGAACTAACCCAAACGCGGGAATTCGCTTACTTTTTTTCATCCGGACAACAGAGAAGGTGAAAATGTCCGATTTCCTAAATAACCTTACTGCAACGTAATCTATGTTAATTTGTTGCGCGTAGGCGAATCCTAACAGACTTATACATCAATTCACTTGCTTGCTTTTTGTAAACGTACGCGACTTTTCTCGCTATAGCGACCGTCGGATTACAGAAGGTGTCCTTACTAATCGACGCTTGAAACGGAACTAAACTAACAAAAACAACTTCACTTCCAGGTTGGTGTTGAACAAAGATGAAGGTTGTAACATGTGAGATCGCCTGGCACAACAAAGAGCCCGTCTACAGTTTGGACTTTCAGCACAGCTCTGATGGACGCACACATCGACTGGCCACAGCTGGAGTGGACACCACAGTCAGGGTGGGTGGACGGTGCAGACCAAGTACAGTACAGATACATCTACTGAACTCAAACATTGTAAAATTGCTGCCATGGACATTTTTTTCAGATTTGTATATGATTTATTTCATGTCAATGCAGCTATGGCGAGTCGACATGGGCCCAGATGGGAAAGCAGTGGTGGAGTTTCTGTCGAATCTAACCAGACACACAAAGGCGGTCAATGTAGTGCGTTTTAGCCCCACTGGAGAGCTTCTCGCCTCAGGAGGAGATGGTATGTTTTATGATATGTGATATGCATAAAAAAATCACCTTTGTCACTGTTCACAACATAAACAGCCAAGAAGGCTGTTAAAAACGCCACTTTTTTATTGCATCTCTGAGTGGTGTTAGCATGTGACCTTTTATTTCAACATTCCATCTTGTGGTACAGATGCATCCATTCTACTATGGAAGCTCAATGACAACAAGGAGCCTGAACAGGCTCCTGTGTTCCAGGACGACGAAGACGCTCAACTCAACAAAGAAAGCTGGACCGTCATCAAGACACTGAGGTAGACCGCCGCATCAATGGGTTTCAAAACTGTGGAGCTGTGGCACGAATGCAAAAAGGTCCGAGTTGTTGACATCTTGTTTTTTAGGGGCCACATTGAGGACGTGTATGACATCTGCTGGACCCATGATGGAAATTTCATGGTGTCTGGTTCTGTGGATAACACCGCGATTATGTGGGACATCAACAAAGGTTTGCTGAGAAAACATTAGAACAGGTTATATTAAATTATTTTCACGGAGGGCCACATGGTAAAAAATGAAAGCATATTTTCTAAAGGTATGATAAGTAGTTGTGTATATATTATGAAATAATATGTCTGTTTGAGCATGAAAATGAATTACTTACATTGATGAAATTTATTTGGATTTCATGCAAACGTGTGTTTTATTTTCTCACCATTTCCCGCACACATCTTTGTAAATTTTCTGATATTATGACTCAATTCCAATAATATTTTGAATTTAATCCCATTTTAGTATAAATTTCCCCCCACCCAACTTTCCAAAATGTACAACTTTATTTTGTTTGAGACTTAAAAAAATATATTTTTTGAAAACAAAAAAAATGTAATAGTTAGATAATTTTCTCTTAAAGTTGCAACACTTTTTCCTCTTAATATTTTGATTTTATTCTTCTAAAATTACAGCTGTTTTTTTCTTGTTAAATTATATTTTAAGAATGCGCCACGGGCCAATAAAAAACAGCAGCGGCCCACAAATGGCCTCCCGGTCGCACTTTGGGCACCTGTGCATGAAGTCCAAATATAGCTTTCATTTGCATTTTTTGCTTTCTTCTTAGGACAGAAACTGTGCATCCTGAATGACCACAAGAGCTACGTGCAGGGTGTGACCTGGGATCCACTGGGGCAATATGTTGCCACTCTCAGTTGCGACAGGTACACGTGCCATTACCCGCAGTTGTATTTAAATGTATAACCCACGCAGTTTAATTGACAGATGTACTGTGTATGTATTTTGATATTACTCCTTTTCAGAGTAATGCGTGTGTACAGCACACACACCAAGAAGAAGGCCTTTTGTGTCAGCAAAATGAGCTCAGGGTCCCCTGCAGACGGAGAGGTCAGTATGGGTCCTATTCAGTCTTGAACTGACCACAGCAGAAAACTTGATATCGTTGAATGTAACATTTGAAGATGATAAACGGAAACGTTTGGGTTTGTTTCTCTGTAGGTCAAGCAGCACCGTATCTTCCATGACGACAGCATGAGGTCGTTCTTTCGTCGCCTTTCCTTCACACCAGACGGATCCTTCCTGCTTGCTCCAGGTACACCCACAGCTTGTCTTACGTGCAGTCCTTTTGCTGATTTACAACCGAACTTTCTCTGATCTCTCAGCGGGGTGTGTGGAGGCTGGAGAAAATATTATAAATACTACCTACATTTTTTCCAGGAACAGCCTCAAGAGGTAAGATTTGGCAATATCAGCATCATAAAAGCAGGGGTGTCCAAAGGAAAAAAAAATTCATATGTGGGGGGTGGGGAATTTTTTAAAGATAAAAAGATGCTAAAACCAATCAAATGTAGGCAAATATGTGCTAAGCTATCACAACTAAACATTTAAAGGGGACCTATCATGTATGCTTTTTCCACTTTTCTGACCTTCTGACCGTTTATCAACTCAGAGAAAGTTGGGTTCGCAGCTAGCGGCACAACACTGGAAGTCCTTCTAAGCACTCGGGAGTGTGACCAACCACAGCAAAGTGGGCGGGCCGTGGGTGGAATACATTAAAACAGACCGTTTTCACGGGAAGCGGAAAATCCAAAGAAATACAGCTGAATAGGAGCAGATTCTGGAAGCTCTAGATAGTTTGTGTTTGTTATTGTGTGTAGCTGCTCTATAGGAGTCCACAACTCAATACATAGGGATGAAAATCAGCATAATAGGCCCCCTTTAAGCTTTGTGTCATCGGCGACAATGACTTATTTTTATTTTTATAATAGGCAGGGGGCTACAAGAACGGCACCGGGGCCATACTTTGGATACCCCTGCCATAAAGATTCTTCTTAAGCCGTTAATTGAATTTCTTCCTGTCTCTAAGGCCGGTAGCCCACTTGCCATGTCCAACGAAAGCAACACTGGCCGTGCGTTGCTGCCCCGTCTACTTTGAGCTGAGAACCAAGAAGGGAGATGGTAGGACCACAGCTTTAAACATGTAAACCTGTATTTGTTATGTCTTCATTTTGTATCCACCTTCCATCACAGACGACTCCATCCAGCCCAATTTATTCCACTTGCCGTACCGTATGGTGTTTGCGGTGGCATCCGAGGACTCCATCTTCCTGTACGATACGCAGCAGACATTCCCGTTTGGTCTGGTGTCCAACATTCACTATCACACACTCAGTGACCTCACATGGTAAGAGAACAAGCCTCTCCCTTTGGGGACCTTCCAGGACCTTGGGAGGTCCCAGAAGAATAAGCCGATGGAGCACTTTAGTTGGAAATTATTAGAAAAGCAGAAAGTGTGAGCGTATCAATGAAATAGGGGAAATTGTCATCTTTCTGTCTTGCCTAGGTCTCGAGATGGTTCCTTCCTGGCCGTGTCCTCCACAGATGGATACTGCTCTTTCCTGTCCTTCTCTCCCGGGGAACTGGGCACGCCACTGAAGGAGCCGCCCCCACTGGAGATCTTTACCCCAAGCAATGGCGCTGAAAAGAAGGGCAAAAAGACTCCACAAGGCAGGACTTCGTCTCCTGTTTCCCAGCCGCCGAGCACGGCCTCCACTCCCACGTCCCACGCCAACCTCTCCTCTGCAACGACGCCTGACGAGAAGAAGCCTGGCGTAAAGGCCAAGCCCCGAAAGATCACCCTCAACACCCTGGAAGCCTGGGGGAAGCCCACGACTCCGAAAAGCACGGCCTCCTCCACACCTCAGACGCCGACATCCGGAAGCACGAGCGCACCTTCGACCCCTCAGCCTCGTGTCAACCCCCCCACCCCGAATTCCTCGAAAAAGCAGCCTCGTCTCACCCCACTCACTCCCACTACGCCCAAAGTCCTCAACTCCACCGGGTCTCCTGGGCCCACTACTCCTAAAGGTGCATCGGCTGCTAAAGGGCCCACTCCGAGGTAAATATAACAGCACTCGCTGCTGTAGTGCTCATGTGCAGTGGTGTCAAACTGCACCGCATCATATTATGAGACATTTCTGGTATTTTTTATTTTTTTTAATACGTGTACCTCACCGGTATCTTAGACTCTGGATTTTTTGTTGAGTTTCTTTAACTTCTTTTCTTTAACCATAAATGCAAACGAGTGACTGTAAAATGTATCAAGTGGATCATCCAAGTTAACACAAGCTGTTTGTTTTTGTTGCCGTTCACATGCTCAGCTAAGAACAAAGCCTCGTCTGGCTTTAGGGGTTCGTTGGACCCCCTGCGGGTGATAAAATAATCACTGGGACAGACAATGGACAGCCTGTGAAAGCTTTTGTATTTAAATCTGTAACTTGAATCCGGTCTTTCCTTGACTGACCCAGACTCGTTTCACTCCAGCGGACCACAACCGAACGAGACTGGATTTGATTGGTATCGATGAACTCTCTGCAGCTCATTTATTTTTCTTTTGCTCCCCCAGGCGAGTTTCTTTAACTCCGGTTGGATCGCATACGGCCAGCTCGCTCTTCAGCGCTCCAGCATCCACTGAGAAGGCCAAACATGGTCAGTCGGGGTTGGGGTTGCTCCATTTATTAGAAAGGGTCGGGATTTGAATACTTTCTGTGAAGTTCTTTTGATATTGGTTGGGTGTACTTGTCTATGTGCGGACCGGGGGCCATTTACAGCACATTCTAAAAATACGATTACAGTCATCACTTGTCTATGGCGGTAAATTGGTTCCAGGCATGACACAGGCATGTTTATTTGTAAATATGACTTTCATAGTTAGAACATAGAAAACCTGTTTATGACTTTCTAAATACAGTTTTTACAATGTGTTACACCTCTAAACATAAAATAACACCCTTTAAACTTGTATTATGCAATATTTAATAATACAAAATAAGCCTGGTGGCTATTGGCTATAGTCAGGGCGGGGGCTGGACTGTCAGATAGGCAGCGAGGATTTTCAATATTAGTGCAGACATGCCAACATGTATGAATTTGTCATAATTGGCATGCAATTTCACCGAAAATAACACTGCATCATGTAACGTGACTGACTTTATTAGCAAGCAGAGAACATTCACACAGGAGCTGCTGTCGGAAGCTCTTTACACTGCTAACAGTCCGCTCGACCCGCGTAGATACACAAACCCTGAAACGAAATCTTCACGCTTGCGCAAACATGTCACCATGTTAATAAAAGTGGGTACTCTTCCTTGGCCTATCCCTCACTTCTCCAAGTTTCATGAAATTACAAAATGTGCTTGAACACACCATCACAGTCGCTCTCATCTCACCATTTTCATTCCTCCTCCAGGACGTCCTTCTCCTCCAACCGATCCGCTCTGCCAGCCTCCAGAGTCCAAGCGTCCCAAGACGGGTGACGACGTCACAGCGGCAAGCAGCACTAACGAAACTTTAGCGTGATGGTGATGTACGGTACGCCGGAGCGTGACGTCATTGGGGAAATTGCATGGTGTGTTCCCGAGTTCCCGATCAGGGGTGTCCAAAGTTTTTCCACTGAGGTCCACGTACCAAAAAATGTGGCCCTCAGCTTGCACTTTGCACACCCCTCCATTACACACACAAATGTTGTTGCAATTTCTTTCATTTAATGACTTTAGTATTTTTTTTCTATATTTTACATTTGAAATAAGTGTGATGTTTTCATCTTTTAAGTACACGAATTGTAAAATCCTACTATAAAAGAAATAAACAAGCGCCTGGTGCTTTTGTGAACTTTTTTTTTTCTTCAGACTTATTTGGCTGAGTACTGTGGACCAGCAGTTTCCATAAATGAAAGTGTCAAGCATATATATATATATTTACTAGAATGTACATTATATCAAGGGTTTCCCCACTGAGGGACGAATAAAGGCATATCTTAATCTTAGTTTGGCTCAGTATTTATCATTTATCATGCAAAGGGGTAACTATGATAGTTTTCACCTTTTTATAAAACACAAAAAGGCCAGTTTATTGTAGGTCAAGATATACTAAGCAGTTAAATATATTCAAAGACAAAAACCGACTAAATACGGCTCATATATTAGTGATTTTTTAAATATTCTTTCAACATGTTTTTTTTTTCTTGCAAATTTTTTGTGTGGCCCTATTCTAACTTTGTGATATTCTGTTTTGAATTGTGTCACTCGCCAATAAAACACAAATGGGCCCAGCTTTGGACACCACTGTCAGTGATTAACAGGTTTATATGCGATACGTGTTGGAATACATACATAAAACCTTTCGAATGGAATGATTGAAAGTCCAGTGTTTGCCAACCTTACTGATAGCTCAATCTATTTCCAATAGTGATTGCTAGAGGTTTTTGTATTTAAAAAAATCATATTAAAAAGCAATTCGCCACAAATATAGTGATGACAATTCATAAGACATATTGAATGCAAAGTAACACTAAAAATAATGTTTAAAAACACCAATCAACCACTTATCGGATGGAATGATGGATGGACGTCACCCTTATAGTCCACTAGTATCATGTTGGGAAACCTAACTTGGTTCTCTGGGGAAACGGAAACCAAAATGACTGACGGGTACTCCAACCAATCACAATCAAGGAAACCTGGGCTCTTTAACGCTTGTGTGCACTCTGTGTGAGTATGAAGGCGGGGAGGAGTTGTGCTTGCCTGGGCTGATTAGCAACAAACAGAAGGTTGCGAGTTTAAAATGTGGATTATTTGACCTCCACGGTGGACTTTGTTGTCACTACAGCGGTATGAACTCTTCTATGTTTTAAGCCGAGGCTTGTTGTCACAGTTTTAGGGGAGGCGAGGTGGCTATTTTGCAACCTTTTTTGCACTAATAGCGAAGGCAACCTCGCTTTTAGGTCGTTGGAGGCGGCGATGGTGAGCTGATAGCTGCGTCATCATGTTGCTTCCGACTCGAGTTGACCGAAAGAAATCTCAAGTTAACGAAGCCGCCTGCAGTCATCCAGCTCCCTGGGCCACTCCCGACCACCGGAGGACGAGGCTGCCGAAGGGAGCTTGCTAATATCTACGGCTGACTTTTACATCACTTGGCGCGATTCCTTCCTGCCTGCTTGCCTGCTTCCATTTATTATCTCCACTCAGTCCAAAACATGTCCGTCGGAGTGGCCTTAAGCAGTTAAAAAGCCACAAAAAACAACCAACTGTAGTCATATAAATATTTGTTTTTGACGAGAGTGTTATGATAAGTGATGCCCTCGATGACAGCTTGGCGACTAATCAGGAGCCTGATTGGCACTTTCGCCACTGACCTTTTTAAATTAATTTAAACTAGATATCCATCTAGAAAAACAATTTAGCATATCAAGCATACCAGGGTGTTACAGTGAGTTTTTTTTGGATAGTTCCCCCCCTCAGCCAGCCTCAGCAGGTCAAAGTTCCGTCCTATCAGGGTACAAAAGGCACCGACTATGGCCGTGAAGGCGACGACTTGTCCCCCCAACCCTTGGTCGGGTGAAACGTCCGCAAACTTCGAGTGGATCGACGGGTTGCTCTACCGAAAGAAGCTCGAAAGAGGCTACATCAACTACCGGGAGGTTTTAGATGAGGACCGGAGACTTGAGGTCATCTCCGTGTTCCACCGGCGACGGCGTGACCAGCGTCACCTCTCCCTGGAGGAGACCTACAAAAGTGTGGCAGAGAACTACTGGTGGGACGGTAAGAACATCTGTTCTATACACTCCTTCATTTAAAACCACATGCCACCCACTAGTTATCTCAAAACCTTTAACTGGATATGAAGTTAATAAATATCTTGGGAGCGTATGAATGATTGAAAGACCACCAGCTCCCCTACTGAGCCCATGCAGCCATGGGTTACTTTCCTTGGCATGGCACTGGACCCCCAGCTGAGACACCTTAGGGCACCTGAGGGGACCTAAGGAGACACCGGGCCTGCCTATGTAACGTATCTCCTTCCCAGAACATCTAAAAAACACCCAAGCTAGAATCTGTTGACCACTGGCGGACATCCTCCTGCTGTACCCTGACATGGGTGGACATGGAAGTAGACCTCCAGCCCAGGCACCTCCAGTTCCACCTTTTCTGGCCATGGACGTGAACCTCAGCAGGGATTTCGCCTGTCTGCATTTTACCTTCTCTATGGATGCTGGTGGAGCTCCACCCATGGGGCCATGTCATGGTTTAATTTCCTTGGGCATGGAACACCAGTTGATGGACTGTATCTCTTGTTGTCAGATGTAATTTCACTAAATCTGTTTGAGTTCTGCCAAAACTAATTTCTTATATTTGCTTCTGTACGATCTCTTTGCAGGGATGTACTTCCACATCCGAGATTTTGTCCTGGGCTGTCCCGAGTGTAAGATCCAACAGAGAAAGAAGACTGAGGTGAGACCTGGTTGCTGTGTTCAGCAGAAACGCCCAACTATCAGCTCCTCGCCGTTTTGATTGGACCATCTTTTTCTCCCTTCTCCCACATTTTGAGTTCACACTTGCTCACGCTCATCCTCTTTTCCGCTCGGATGTCTCCCGACAGCATCGTTCTCACACTTCATTCTCATAATAAAGCCTTTTACAATTTATTATCTGCCTCTTCTTAAAATCATAGGGGCTCCGTGACAGAGGATGCGTCACAAAGACGATGGCGTCGCACTGCTCTGATGTGCTCAGCAAGCTGAAGTGTCAGAGGGAGGCGGGGATGTTCTGTGATATCACTCTGCGCACTAACGGGCAAGCCTACGCCGCACACCGAGCCGTGCTGGCCGCCGTCAGCGATCACTTCCAAGAAATCTTTACAGAGATGGACTCCAGCATGAAAGGAGACGTAGATCTCACTGGTAAGACAACATGACTCGATCTCTCAAGGTGAGACCGGTGAAGTGGCCAGTTTTCCTTGTCGGACGTACAAGTCATAAAGGGTTATTTTATGCTCGGCGCAGCTGAGGGCTTCGGTCTTGCCTTGTATTCCAACTCTCTGAAAACACTGCAAAGGTCCTCAAAGCAAATGGTGAAATGTGCCGAGCGTACAACGACCACTTACTTCACCATCCCGCAACACAAAGTCTTGGCATTCTCTCAAAAGAAATAGCTTAAGTGTCTACAGAGCATAGTGGCCTAATATTTCTTGTCTAGAGGGCTCTAAAATTAAATTTACAAATCATAAAACAGGTTTTCTATGCTGTAACTATGAATATGAATATTTGTAGTTTTGTTAATATTGAATGGCTGCACGGTGGACATGTGGTTAGCGCGCAGGCCTCACAGCTAGGAGACACGAGTTTAATCCCACCCTCGGCCATCTCTGTGTGGAGTTTGCATGTTCTCCCCGTGCATGCGTGGGTTTTCTCCGGGTACTCCGGTTTCCTCCCACATTCCAAAAACATGCTAGGTTAATTGGCCACTCCTAATTGTCCATAGGTATGAATGTGAGTGTGAATGGTCTCTCACACGAAGACAGCTGGGATAGGCTCCAGCACCCCCCGCGACCCTTGTGAGGATAAGCGGTAGAAAATTAATGAATATTGAATCCCATTTTGCGGTCATTCACTCATCGTGGTTGAGTCTGGAACCAATTAATGGCGCTAAAAACATGATTACTATATATCCAAGTTACATTTTGATATTATCCCTTCAGAAGATGAACAATTAGAAAGGCGGTTGCTAAATGAAATGAGATACCATATATTAATGAACAAGTACACTGTCCTTTCTGCTGCATTGCCATAAATTTTCATGCATAATCTAACTGCATGCACCGATTCAAATCATTTTCTCGAAACATTACTTTCAGTATCTCAAGGTTGTCAACACAACACGACAAAATAACCCCAGTCGACTCTTGCCTTGATTTCAGTCTATAACAGTTTTAACAATCCACGCAGGAGAACACGGAGAATCTCATTATCTTTGTTGGTCAGAAAGCCAAACTTGAATGTTCCAATGTCTTGCAATGATTCTTGTCAAGTAGTATGCTATCTGCTAGAAAGGCTTGCCGCGCCTTTAATGTGCTTTAATATCCACCGAAGTTTTCAAGAGGTGAGGTCATAAAGGAGCCAAAGTTGGAAGCCGTACAAAATGTCGTTGTTGGTATTGCCCGACTGCATGACTTCCTTTTCGCCATGTCCACCCAAGTGCGCTTTAGCATGTCTTAATTCCATTTATTTTCTGACTCCCCCACTCAGGCTTCAGGGAGGACAGCCTTTTGTCTCTGCTGGATTTCTCCTACTCCTCCACCCTGTGTGTTCGCTGGGAGGACCTCCCCGAAGTCATCACCATGGCCCGCCATCTTGGCATGTGGCCCGCCGTGGAAGCCTGCTCTGCTCTCATGAAGGAGCAGGAACACGTCGTTCATCCTAGCCGGGACTTAACGTTAAGCTACGGCGGCATTTGCGGTTTGCGTCACCGCCAGCAGACGGAAGCCAAAAGGAAAAGGGTTTTAGATTTAGAGGAGAACATTAACGATGGCTTCAAACTGACGTTGGATACATCAGACGAGTCCACCGAGTGGAGTCCCAATTTGCGTAGAGGGCAGAATCTGAGAGGTCACAACGGTCTCCCCGTGAGTCCCTCACACAGGATGAAGCTCATGGACTTTAAAACTCCCTCGTCCAAGAAGCCCACTGCGTCCAGGACCACGGTTACCACCCCACAGTCGAAGGATTACTCCTCCATGTCGCCATCAAGCACGCGTCTTCTCCGTTCAAGTCCCGGTGCTGCTCAGAAGGTTCAAAGATTGCTGTCCATGTCGGAGAGCCCTCAACGCAACAGGAAGACTCACTCCATCCAACAGATGTCGGGTACAGCCAGATCCAGGTCCAGTCCAGTTTGCAGCCCAGTCAGGGTGAAGCAGGAAGAGGAGGAGGTGGCGGTGGATGAGGAGGATTATGCCCGAGAGCAAGAGAAGTACAAGCTGATGAATGTTCTCGGCCTGCAGAGGACCGCCCTCCTGCCCAGACCGGAAGATCTGATTGGTTGGCGGCAGAAGAAACGACTCAGGAAGCTTAAAGCCAACAACTACTCACTGACCAAGAGGCGAAAACCCCGCTGCACCGTACCGGCGATACCTTTTGGACCCGTGACACTGGCGCTACCCCTCTGTGCCCCCGTCAACAGTCTGCTCCTCAACAAGGCGGGGAAGACCAAGTCTGGAGCTCCACACATAGTAGAAGGAATTACCAAGAGGCAAAAGCCGAATAAACAAATACCTCCCAGCGACCGGAGAATGCGGAGTCAAGGCGCTTTACCAGATCTGTTCCAACCCGGCTTCAGGGGGCGGGAACTCAGGCGGTCCGTGAGGAGCAGCGGAAGTGTCCATCCTCCTGTTCAGCACTCCCTGCGGCTTAACTCCAAAAAGATTTCAGTCAGGATCAAATCAGAACCCTCTGAATACTCAATCTCAGGTCTCTCTCCCGTATCAAACCATCACCGCAGAGCCGCACCTTCTCAGACCACAGCGGCCAGGAAGATCACAGTCGAGCCCGTCAAGACGCCGCGCTACAACAGCAGCCGCATGGTGACAAAAGCCAAGCCCAGGCGGGGCAGCGCAAGAGAAGCGGAGAAGCCGAGGGGCGCTTCCAGGAAGGCCCCGAGGGAGGACACGGGCACCGGGAGAACCGTCAATGATAATGAACCCGGTGGGTTCCAGTTCTCAGAGCCCTCTTCCACGCCGTCCATCTACAACCACCCTCTGTATAAAGTCATCAAAGAGGAGCCAACGGATCCCGTTCCGGTTGGTGGACCTTTCCCGGATCCTCCCTCTCCGGACCTGGGCAAGCGCCAGAGCAAACCCCCCATCAAACTACTGGATTCTGGCTTCCTGTTCAGCTTCTGCAGGCCGGCAGGAGCCCCCATGGTGGGGATCAAGAAGGAGGAGGAGAGTGTGGACATCTGTCTGACGCGCTCCGTGTCGCAAGTCGGTGAGAAGTTTGGAGCCAACCACAGGGCGCTGAGAGCCAGAGGACCACCCCCTGCCTTGGCGGTGGTGAAGAGGGAGCGGGAGGAGAGGGGCGAGAGACCAAGCAGAGTCCAGAGACCCGGGTCCAGCTCCAGAAATAACAGTGTACCTCTGGCCAGTTCCAGGGGGGCGAAGGCTACACTGATCGTACCAAAGGTAGATAAAAGGGGGGCATACTTCACGTCTTGATTTGGATTCCATTTTCCGCCCGCCATCGCTCACAATGTTGTTCTTTTTCTCTTCCAACCCACCAGCAAGAGCCTAACCCCCTCCCTGTGAGCAGCAGGGGCTGTGTCGTGATCGACTCCGTTCGGGCCAGGGCCAGGCTAAAGCAGCTGAGGGGGCCACGCAGCCAAGCCCCAAAAGTCCCAAAGGCGGCCCACGCCTGCCTGCAGTGCGCCGCCTCCTACAGGGACTGTGACGCTCTCATCATGCATCGCCTCAGGCACGTCGAGGGCAAGCACTGGCCGTGTCCGGTAAGTCCCAACTTGGACCGATACCTCCATCACCAACTCCTTAAAATAATAACCAAATGTATTCTATTTCCTTCATTTTTTGAGGTTTCACTGTATCGTATTTTTTCCAATTTGGTTGCATCATGTGTCGTTTATCTTACCCTCCTTCTGCTCCGAAGCTTTGCAGTAAGACCTTCTTTCGACTCAGGAATGTACGGAACCACATCCGCACCCACGACCCCAAGTTGTACAAATGCAGGAGCTGCATTATCGCGGGTTCCTGAGGGGGCGCGGTCGGCAACCCTGCCTGGAAAAGCACCAAATATCAGGTGGGTGAGGTACTACGGTCCCACAGTGGAATTTCTCTCTTGTCAATCTTCCCGAAGAAGTGAAATGATCGGCAAAAATGTGAGAATCCGGTTGGGGGGGGTATGTCGTTCTTATCTACAACCCTTGCCTTTTTTGTGTGTGTTCAGACACCGACATGACCAAGCAGGGGAAGAGGAAGTCACCCGATGGATCCGAAGCGTGTACATAAACGGATCCGTCATTAACACAAGCACAACGGTCTGTAAAGGAGGCGTGACCGCTCTTTGATTTCTAATCTAATGGTAGCTGGCTGTCACCGTGATATTTAAATAACCAAACCAAGGCTGCTGTGTCCGTTTCCCAAAAAACAAGAGGTTCATCCTTGAACGTTACACTCAGGGGGTGGGGAATGTGACGCCACCTTGATTCCTCACACTCGCACTCACACACACACACACACACAAATACACACTAACTACACTTGTGTATAACAATGGAAAAACGTGATTGTTTTATCTATTATAGCGTAACATATTTGTCATCAGTCCTATATGTATATAGAATTTGGAGTGCACTTATATCTTAAGCTTATGTTGTAAACCTAAGAGCTAGTGATAAAAGATTGGGGGGGGGGCACGGAGTAGACATCCACGGCGGGAATACTTGAAGTGAAACAGGCGTCTGAAGGGAATACTTGAAGCCGATGGCGAGGGTTTAAGACGATCCTTCGGGTGTTTCGTTGGGTCTTTTGTCCGTTTTAGGTGTGCTTAACTTCTTAATGACTTCAGTCGTCTCCGCCTCCGCCTTCCCCGCGTTATGATCCACTCATAATCCATGCATTGGGACTGTTGACAACACTGCATGTGTATCCGTTTTTTGCAACGTGACTGCGTCCTGAATTTTATTTTTAGGAATCGTATCCATCCCTTCCACCACCTTTTAAGCCGTTTTACTTAGAATATGCCTCCTAATGGATAAATGCAACGTGTGCACATATAAAAAGATGGTTATGATTCACAAATTGATTAATTTTTCAAAGATTTCGCTGTCTGTATTCAGCAGACTGAATGAATAGATTTTTGACTTTTATAATAATGTTGCTTTAATGACCTTATTGCTTTTTTTTGTATACTTGGCGTGTACTGTCTTCTATTGTGGGAGACAGATTTATATTTGACAGATATTTAACGGGGTTCTGTTCAAATGCACATAAATTTAGACGACAAGAGTATTTATGTAAAATGCTGAGACAGTCTTGTGGTTTGGACTCGTCACAATTAGCCAACATGTTATTGTCTTGGACGTTTTGGAAATAGAACAATTTAAAAATGCATTGCTGTGCTTCTGTGGCCGGGTCTGGGGATGTTTGAATTTTATCAATAAATCTACATAAATATATAACATCAAGTGTATTTAAAAAAAATCCCATGTTCATTATTGTTCTTGTGGTGTATAACTGCTTTATATTTCTAATATTTTGTCCCTTATACACCTGAGATACTTTTAATATGCTGGAGAACCATCCAATCTACCCACATTACCTGTAGTGGACACAAGAGGGCAGTATCGGACAAAGGTGGTTGCTTAAATATAACGCTGCAAAATGGTTCCAACCATATCCAGCAAAACCCCCCACCCTCCAGTCCAGTGAGGTAGTGATCAGGATGTCACCATAGTAACATTTCATTGAAAGTATGTGCTAAGGATGAGGACACTACAGCAAATGTTATGAAATGCGGCCACATAACTGGAAGGTCGTAGCTCTTATTCAATCTGTTAGTAGCCCCTGTAGCATATACTCTGGTATTCATTCATCTTTCATAGCGTTCATACGGTTTTGATTGATGGTAGTATTGACAGAAATAAAAATGAAAGCATCCCTAATAGCTGATGGTTGTTATGTAATTACCCCATAAGGGAGCCTAGGGACGTTTTGTGCCATTTTGGCTATGTTTAATGAATGTAGGTGGAATTTATTAAGGGTTTTCATTCAAAAAATGTTTTTTAATTTTATGTTTTCCTCAAATTATGACAACAAGAGCTTAAAAAAAAAGCCACACACTTGCACAAAATATCCCATTGAAAACCAAGTAATGAAATCCTTTAACATTTCAATTTAGGCCGCAGACTTTTTCATATCTTTCCACCAGATGGCGCTACTTTTTCCCCATTCCAAGCTTGGGGGTGGGGGCTTGTGTGTATGTAAACAAAATAGTTTCATTTATTCATTCATTCATTTTCTACCGCTTATCCTCACGAGGGGTGCTGGAGCCTATCCCAGCTGTCTTGGGGCGAGAGGCGGGGTACACCCTGGACTGGTGGCCAGCCAATCACAGGGCACATATAGACAAACAACCATTCACACTCACATTCATACCTATGGACAATTTGGAGTCACCAATTAACCTAGCATGTTTTTGGAATGTGGGAGGAAACCGGAGTTAGTTTGATTTATTTATTTAAAAACATGTAAACATACCCATTAAAGATTGGGTAAAGAAAATATACGTAATATTAGTGTATGTATAGGTATGTATAGTTCAAGCTAAAGTGTTTTTAAATGAATGACTTATTTAAAACGATGGAAAACATTAACATAGCACAGAAACACAATATGATTTTTAACATTATTCGAGCCCTGTGGACATGAAATAACACCCCTATAGTCAACATTACACTCCTATTAGTCATTGTTTCCATTGGATTGCTCAACTGTCATACTACAGGGACTCTAGACGCCCACGAGCTGGCGGGCTAACCACATTTAGGGTTTCAAACCATGTGGGGGAAAAAGGCCAAAAAAGTAAAGTGGGAAAGTAAGAAGCCACTAACTAAGGATGTAACATTACTGTCCGGAATACTACATCCAGTATCACTTGCATTTCACTATATTTTGACAAATAATAGACCTTAGTTGAGCATGAAACTGCAGTAATTAATTGGAATAAAGGCAACATAGCGAGGGAGTGATAATCAAACCACAGTATTGTGAGTACTGAAAAGGTGCAGTACCTCACCACAGCCGATAGATGGTGGTGGTGGTGTTCTTTAGTGACAATAGTGTCTTTTATAGAGAATACAGAGCTGCAAGTGTGTACATGATATAACTGTTATATGCTAATAGAGTATAGACCAGGGGTCAGCAACCCGCGGCTCCAGAGCCGCATGTGGCTCTCCAGCCTCTTTGTTGCGGCTCCCTTTGCAATGCTTGAATATTTTTTAGCACCCGTGTGGTGAAAATGCACGTCTTTGTTATGAGTTTACAAAAATCCAACTTTGTGTGAGACCATGAATGCATCCTGACTCAGTTCTGACTGGTGACTGAATGAGCAGACAGGATGCTATCCAGTTCTCTCTGACAGGTTAACATGAAGGGAAATGAGTAATACTTTGAGTTATTTGAGTTATTAATTATTATTAATGAGTTATTTGACGATTCTAAAAAATAAATTAGAGCTCATTTAAAAACAAAAGTTTATCTCCAGTACTAGCAAGAGTACTCCAACTCGTCTTTTTTTTCCCCTCCAATGTTGTTTTAAACATACAACGTTTTGCGGCTCCAGGCTATTTTTCTTTAGTGGGCAAGTGGGTGAAATGGCTCTTTTCATAGTAAAGGTTGCCGACCCCTGGTATAGACCGAAGGAGCGGTTATGATTGAAGTGTCAAAACAGATGTATGTACGTGATAGTGAGCGTTCAGAGTACGGCTAGCGACTACGCTGCTGCAGCATTATTGGGATTGGGGGCGGGTGAGGGGTGGCCTCGGTGTACTTTTTCAGGCTCGGAAACCAGCGGGGTCTTTCTTACTCGGGTTACCCCTGCAGCACCAGCGCCTGCCTGCATATGTGGCCCAACGCGAGAGAGTACGCCCAGGAACAGCTGACAATTTATGCTGCTGGGGCCCTCGCATTCTCAGAGCCACAGTGGGGAGGAGGCGAAGGAAGGGGGTTTGGGGGGGCGGGTGGTAGAGGGTCTAAAAACAAAAAGGAGCAAGGATGGGTGGCATATCCACAACCCGGGTCGCCGAGGGTGAGGAGAGGGAGCCGGCCTTGTTTGTAGCTTGTCAGCAATTGCCTGAGACAAGCTTTTTGCCTCTGTGTGTGAAAGCTACTTGGCAGGAATGCTCGGACTGTACCAAGCGCGGCCCAGCGAGGGGGTGTGGGTGAAAGAGAAAGAGAGGGAGAGTGGAGGTTCCACAAGAGGAGGAGGCCTACATTGAGGTGGCACAAATGAGCCTTTAGCGGCTCTTTCATGTCGTATCTTTGTGTGTGTGGGTGTGAATGGGGGGGTTGCAGAGTGTGTGTGTGCGTCTGTGTGTGTGTGTGTGTGTGTGCGCTTGCACTCCCTAGAAGCAACAAAAGATGGGGAATGAGACACCCCCCCCCTTCCTCTCTTCCCTCCCCACTCCTCTCGACTCCCACTTTTCCCTTCCTCGGCTCACAAGAGAAGGGGGGGGGGGGGAGAAGATGATGAAACGTGAAGTGGTCCTGCAGTGTGAATTGTTTGCGTGCATCTGGATTGTGTGTGCGTGTTAGCGTTTGTGTGTGCGTGTTAGCGTGTGTGTGTGTTCCTTTGGCAATATGTGCTGCTTGTGTATCTTTCTCCCCCCTAGCATGGATTGTTATTGTTTTAATAATGTGTGTATTTTTTGGAGGAGGTGAGGTGGGGGTGTAACATCCAGTAGCCTGTTGCTTACGCACACACACACACACACACACACACACACACACACACGTCGTCAGCATCAGGAGGAATGCAGCTTGACACGGACGCACAAGCATAAAATGTCCTATGTTACCTTTAGAACTTAAACGCACCACTCTGGTTAGCAGTTTGTTCTGTGGCCCACCTCACAAGGAACAATGAAAAAAATAGAATGTGGTCTGTTCCGGTGTCAAACTGTCACCATTAGAAGCTTCTGTGTATATTAAAAATGGAAAATCATGACATATGACCTTATCATTGCGTTAAGTGTCATATCAGCAGCCGATTTTCATAAAAATGACACTTCATAAAAAGCCAAAGAAAAAGCATTCACTAGCTACGTACTTGTCTCATTACAGCTAACTCGGTTAGCAAAAGCCGGTATTATTTTCCCCACGCGGTAACTTCAAAGCCAATTGCTCGAGCAGGATTGTTGTGATGTTTGATGAAGACACATGCTAAGTGATTTAAGGAGTGTCATACTCCTCATTCTCCTTTTTGCTGCAGTAGTCTCTCAATGCCCTCAGTCTCACCATGAACAAAACTTGCCATGACGTTAAATACAGATTCCCTTGTTGTACTTGGTCCGAGTTAAGTGGTATTATACTACTCATCTTCCACTTTGCTGCAGCGTTCTTTTATTGCTGCCCTCAGTCTCCTTTCAGATGAAATATGTCGGCATCATTCTCCATAGTGTGTTTTGTGCAACGTCATGTACGGACAGTTTTTTGACCGTATAATACTCCACAGTCAGCTCCGTTTTTCTTGCACGCCCACAGTGTCCTTTTAGATATGTGTCTCCTCCTCACCAAGTAAGTAAATACAGGATACCCTCGTTCTCCTCTATTGTTGTTGTTTGTTAGCGTCGTGACTGATTGTGCTTTGTTTTCGTGCTGCCCTCAGTCTCCTCTTGGATGAATTGTGTCTCCTTATCAAACAGAAGTAAATGCAGGAGAGCCTCATTCTCCTTAATTGTCGTTTGAGTACGTCTTGTTCGAGGTCATGTATGACAGTTGCTTGACCTCCTAAAGTTTGCACGTATCACTCATCAGTCTTTACTATTGTGTTGGTGCCCTCAGTCTCTTTTTGAATAAAATGTGTCCTCTTACTGACAGCTGCAGACCTGAGACCGTTGTGACTGACATACATTTTAGGTAGTGCATAACGCTCAGGCTCCACTTTGCTGCTGTGCTCCGATTCCACGCTGCCCTCAGTCTCCTCTGGGAGAAATTGTGTCACCTTACCAGACAGCAACATTTTGAGATGTAAATGCAGGAGATGCTCTTTCACCTCTTTCATGTCTTTTGTCAAGGTCGTGTATGACAGTGGAGATTCCCCACCGTTTTGGTGCTGCCCTCAGTCTCCCCTTGGATAAGTACACATAGTACTACTTGTTTTCTTCCAATGTTGTTTATTATGTCATGTGCATAAATCCCGACTTATGGCAGTCGAAGGATTCCTGACGTTGGCTTGCATTGCGCTCCTCAGTCTCCACTTTGCTGTAGCAGCCCGTTTTCCCCACTGCCCTCAAACGTGTACTGCAAATACAGTCGATATCAGGCACTCCCTCATTTGTTAGCGTTGACGATGGCGCTTGACCTGATGGCGATATTCCGGAACAATATTCCAGAACACTTTGATTTTCCAAATGCCGTCCAAAAAGCTGAAGAGGAGAAACAGAAGCCATTTGAAACCAATCAGGCCGTGAATAATTCCCTGCATGTCACAATGTATTGGAGTGAGGGCGTTTACGCAAGCGGAGTACTTTAGGAGAGGAAACGCTTTACTATGAGGGGCTGGAATGTGCACGTCACATGACCATCGGACACGCACGCACGGACCCTCTCCGTTTGTGCACCTGAGCGAAGGAGGTGAATGGAGCAAAAACGGATGACGTATAGGACAAGAGAGGAGGTAGAAGATCTGGGCGGGCTTTTCGGGGGCGGAGAAGAAGATGGGGTGTAAAAGGCGAGCACCAACGAGAGAGAGAGGGGAAAGTTAAAGGGGAAGGAGGAGGAGGAGGAGGCGGCGACAGATGAAGGCACCGGCGAGAGGATGGATGGAGGGAGTGAGGCGTGCGGAGGAGGAGGAGGAGGTGGTGGGGGGTTGATCTCTGGGGTTTGAAGCACATTAGTATTCATGGGGAAGAGGAGGCCACAGACAGCAGAAACACGGGGACCAGACAGGGAGCAAAATACCACACACACACACACCTTCATCGGGATATTGATGCTATACCAACACACACACACACACACACACGCAGTCTAAAAGGCTGATAATATGGCCGCCCTTTTTTTTTCCTAAAAAGGTGACCTTAGCTTGTGTGTATACCTGCTCATGTAAGGAGGAGCAATGTTTGGAGAGCAGGTGACTCATTTGGCCGTGGGAGAAGAAGGGATGGGCTCCGGGGGAGGGAGAAAGAGGGACAGAAAAGATTCCTGTCGTGTTGGAGGCCACTTGCAAAACAACGCTGACGCTGGCACAGCCCACAGAGGCGAGAAGAGGAGGGGAAAAAATGGCAACACTCTGGCTGTTCTATTCATAGCCATGGCGCTCTTCAGACTTTTTGTGCATATATATATATATATATATATATATATGTGTGTGTGTGTGTGGGTAGGTGAGGGGGCGCATGCGGAAGGGGGCGGGGGGGTGGTTAGGTGGTGTACAGCTGACAGTTGATTTGCTGTGACACCAGACACACTGGCTGCTGCCTGGGACTCCTGAGGCCGAGATCTCCTGGAAGCATGGACTACACACTCTCGCACGCTCGCTCGCACGCACACTCGCACGCACTAACACACACATCACCATGGACCCCCTGCAGCTCAGTACAGCGACAAAAGTGGAGGATGTAGCTTAAAAATCCTCTTTCAATTGGACTCGCATCCCTTAAAACGTCACATGGGGTACTCGCTCAGACTACGGTTTCACCATTTATCTAAGTCTGGGTTTCAATTGGGGGCGGCACGGCGGTCGAGTGGTTAGCGCAGAGACCGGGGTTCAATTCCACCCTCGGCCATCTCTGTTTTCTGCGGGTACTCCGGTTTCTTCCCACATTCCAAAAACATGCTAGGTTAATTAGCCACTCCAAATTGTCCATAGGTATGAATGTGAGTGTGAATGGTTGTTTGTCTATATGTGCCCTGTGATTGGCTGGCCACCTATCCTCTCACCTGAAGACAGCAGAGATCGGCTCCAGCAACGCCCCGTGACCCTCGTGAAGATAAGCGGCAGAAAATGAATGAATGGTTTCGATTGGACTGAGGTATTCTTATGCAACGCCTGTTTCAGTCGCACAAAGGTAAACATTACTAGAGCCATCTAGACATGAAATAACACCCCTATAGTAACGTTTACATTTGTATTACCCAATATAGTCAGCATAAAAAAATTTAAACTATATTAGGAAAGCAGGAAGTGAACAAATGTAACAGTTAGTGATTGTAAAAGTACCAGATGGAGGGGTAGGATTTAATAAGCTTTGCTTCTTCCTACTCCTTTTGGACATGTGGAACTGGGAACTGATTATGGGATGCACTCAATTGGAATCTGATGCATGTTCAAATGAAATAAAACCATTACCGTAACAGAAACCAATCATAAATAATAATACTCACACTTGTGTATGTTTCTGTATATATGTTCCAATCAGGGGTTCAAAGTTGAGTTTTTAGCTCGCCGTGGGTTCGGGCCACGACAGTAGCCGTGATAGGGATCACTGCGCCTATTGTGAGCTCATTCAAACCCGGCTTGGGAGTCTCACTGAGCGTTACGGTAACATTACCGACACCTAGTGACCAGTTTAGAATACTACATACCATCTTTCAATTTCCATGAAGTACGATTCAAAATGAACGGAATATTGTCTGATGTCTCCATGCAGTGTGAAAGTTAATTGATTGTTAGTTATTGATGCCTAGCGACCACAATACTATATACGTTTTCAATATTTACATACGTCTTTCAATATATTTGTGTTAATAATAGCCCATAGTCAACAATGAAACTGCAAACAATATATTGCGATATTGAAGTGCAATATCTTAAATGTCTTATTTTTAGTCAGTACGTTTACATGCACTAAAACAGCCTGAATCATAAAATATTTTCTCCCTTTGTTTCATCTGTCAAGCCCCGCGTCTCCAATCTAATGGTGGGACAACTGCAGTTTCTCCCCGATACGCTAGGGGGCGATGTCAGTCATTGCAGCTCATTTGTAGAGGAAGCGAATGCTACGTGCTAAAAAAAAAAACTCTCCATCGGTTTTATCCAACGTCAGACATACGATTTTCAGTCTGTCTTAATTCAAATATAAATGCAGAAATGATATTGTTTACTGTTAAAATACGACCGTTTGATAAGTTTCTACGCTAGGGGGCGATGCTAGTCATTCCAGCTCGTTTGCAGAGGAAGAGAATGCTACATGCTAAAAATAAAACTCTCCATCGGTTGTATCCAACGACAGACGTACCATTTTCAGTCTGTCATAATTCAAATATAAATGCAAAAATGATGCGGTTTACTGTTAAAATACGGCAGTTTGATAAGTTTCTACCCACCAGGATGTTCTCAGACTTAATTGTAGGCATTAAAACGGGCTTCTTCTGGAATGTTCTACAACAGGTACGTTTTTAATGTATGCATATAATGTATAAATGTTGACTTATTTCATATTCCGTGTCTTGAATTTGCCTCCTTGTTGGTGCAAACTCCCTCCTTTTTGACGTTCTTCCTGCCTCTTGGTTCAATGCTGGCGCATGCGCAGAAGCCTCGCTGTCCAAATGTGACGTGGTGAAATATATGATGTACAGGTATGACGGATCTGCTTTCCAATCGCGTAATCTATGTATTTTAATCTGATTTTGTTGACATGTGGATTGTTTTCGTGCATGTAAACATAGTAAAAGTCTGTTTTCAAACGGACAAGTCCATTTTAAATGGTTGGTTTTAATCAGCACCATTGTACCCCGGTTGTCTTTATAACATCCACTATAAGTCCATTCCACACCCAAAAATAATATCATTGATAATTGTTTTAAATTATTATTGTTTACATGCAGAAGATAATAAGTTATGATATAATAATGATCAGGTAAGCAGGTGTCATCCAGGATCAGTAAACAGCAGATGCCCAAAAAACGTGAGACGGGAGTAACGAAAGAGAGGGAACTGGAAAAAAAAAAAGGAGAGAAAAGAGGGGGAGCAGTGATGGAGTGTGAGGATGAGAGAGAGATGCCATCATGCAGTCTGGAGCGCTGCATAGAGATGCAGGAGGCTGTTGCCATGGCGGCAGAGGCTGCATCCTTTTGTTAAAGATGTCACTCAGGGGGAATCAGGGCTAATGAGGGAGGACTTGGCGCCCGTTTCTTTTGCCGCTGCCTCTTCTGCCGCTGCTCTTCTATTGCAACTTTTTTCTAGATATCATGGCGTCTCCTCTGGGAGGCTAAATACAGTAGTGAGTGAGGAGGAAATGAAAAATGGAGGAGATGTGAAGTCAAGCGGAGGTCACACAGGTCCATGTAGGCAGATGTCAATGTCATGGACCGGGAGGCAGTCAACTATGGATGATTGTGAGTCGGCGTGTGTCGCTGTACGCTCCAGTGAGACTTTAACGTGTGTGTGTGTGTGTGTGTGTGTGTGTTCTTTAGCTGCGTAGGTGGTTCCTTCTCTCTGCTCTTCATCTCCTCGCAAATTAGCCAGGAATCAAAGGAAAGCAGATTTCACTTAATCCGCTCTCTCCCCACAACCACCTTGTCCTCGGCAAGGAGCCTTGACGACTCTCTAACATCTGTCTGTGCTTCCTTCCTTCTCCTTCTTTCCCAGGATTCCCATCCTGGGAATCCTTCGCTGCCTTTAGTTCCATCAGCGTGGACAGTTAGCGGAAAAAAGGGTCTTTAGAATAGAATAGAATAGAATAGTCCTTATTGTCATTGTAACAAGTGCGATGAAATTGAAAAAGTGCCCAACAGTGCATCATTCATATGTCAACTACATAAAAAATAAATAAGATTAAAAAATAAAATAAATAAATAAGCATAAAATTTCTTCACGTAGTATCCTAACCCATTCATTCATTTCCTACCGCTTATCCTCGTGAAGAGTGCTGGAGCCTATCCCAGCTGTCTTTGGGCGAGAGGCGGGGTACACCCTGGACTGGTGGCCAGCCAATCCCAGGGCACATATAGACAAACAACCATTCACACTCACATTCATACCTATGGACAATTTGGAGTGGCTAATTAACCTAGCATGTTTTTGGAATGTGGGAGGAAACCGGAGTACCCGGAGAAAACCCACGCATGCACGGGGAGAACATGCACACTCCACCCAGAGATGGCCGAGGGTGGAATTGAACCCTGGTCTCCCAGCTGTGAGGTCTACGCGCTAACCACTCGACTGCCGTGCAGCCCTATTCTAACCCAACTGCGCCAAAGCAGAAGCAGATTTTGGGGGATTATATATTGAGAGATTATATATCAGGAAGTCAGCCTCTCTGTGACATCACAAAGAGGCACTTTGACCACGCCTTTTGAAACCCGAGTGTTTTGCGCCATCCCAAACTTTTTTCAGGGCTCACCTCCAACATTTTTTAAGTCACTGCTACTTAAAAAGCTGTGTGCATTGTGATTATAATTAAGTAGACAACAAATTAAACTAGTTTGAATAAAATGATTAAGTCGGTTGACTTAACATATTTAAAAAAAAAAGTTAAAAACTTGTCCCTATGACAACAATTATTCAGTAAGCAGTACTTAAAATAAGCTTTGAGTGAAGAGGAAAAGCTAATTCATTTGTTGGTTCAAAGCAATTTCAAATGAAGTTGTCATCATTTTTTTACATTTTTTTTGTTGAGGCTAAACATTTATTTTTTGAGATGTTATAGCATGATTGCAGAGTGGCATCACGGCCTCATGTGAATACGTTTTTGGGGATTCTAAAAACGTCTTTAGTATTGAAAGAGTAAGAAGACGGTGCATGTGTTATCTCTGTGTTGCAGATAAGGCCTACTAGCAGCTCGACTCCTACAACAGAGCGGCCAGGTTTCCCATGTCTAACAGGACATCCGCATCATCCAGCCTCTACACACGGTATGCTATACCTCCGAGGTGGAAAACAAACGGCTAGCTCCATTTCGTCCCCCCGTGACAGAAAAAAGGCGTCTTTTTAAACCGGTGTGAAAGGTGGCTTGGCGTGTCGCTGTGTGAAAGCACACCGTTACGGAGTCCTGTGTGAAAGGTACACACGCCTCCCTGTTTGCGTTCCATCTCCCGGATCCTGCATTTCCGGGCCGTTTTGTCGACGACAACGACGATGAACAGTTGGATCGCGGGCGCGGTTTGACATTCCGCCACTCGGAGAAAAAAAAGACGAAGTTAATCTTTTATTATCTGCCGTCTCATTCTTCCTCCGCCGCCTTATCTTCCCTCCCTCGCCCTCTCTTCCCCTGTCAGCGGTCCGTCCTTGCCGTATTCTAATGATTCATATTTCACACGCCTTTTTCATTTAGGCCGCCAAACAGAACAGGACTTGGGGGACAGGCTTTAATGGAGCGAGGTGCAAACAAACAAACAAACAGGTAGAGAGCGCGCGCTGATTAAAAACATCAATGCGGCTTTTGTAATGAATCCCCCTCTCAGGTCAAGACAATGACGTGGGAGAGCGGAAGCGGGAATGATGAGGTCTCACTCTCCACTTTTTTTTTTTTTACCCACCCCCCACCCATCCTTCTCTCTCTCTCTCCGTGTGTCTGTCTGTCTGTCTGTGCTCGGCTTTGATCTCAGCCTCTGTCCCCTCTGCACGCTGCATATTAAGATGCCCCAACCCTGTTTGGTATGCCGAGGCGGGCACCGGGATGCCAGTCTCCATATCCTCTGAAAGAGAGCGAGGGAAAAAAAAAAACTGTCTGTCTCAAGATGCTTATCCCGCTAAATGGGTCTGAAATAGCTGGAGAACAGGAGGACGGAGAGGGCGGTAGAGACGAGGAGGGGGGGGGGGTATTCCATCCACGCAGCATAGCTAGCGCTGTAATTAAACTCTATTATCACATTGGAGGGATGCTGCAAACAGGAATGAGAGAGTGCAATGTTTGGGATTAGCCTCTTTCTTTCCCTTCCTTTCCTCTATCTTTTCTCCTTATAAGCCCTGGGGAAGGCGCAGCTTTAGTTAAACTGCTCTATTAAACGACGCCTGCTGAGAAAATCAAATTATAACTTGCTTTAATCAGTGTGTATCAGTGGCCCACACAGGAGCAGCCAGCTCTGACAGCATGAGAAAGGGAAAAAAAAAAAAAAAAAAGAGCGCGTGTGTGACTGGAGACCTGAGGGATATAGACCTGCTCCGTCTGCTTTGGTTCCCATGGCAACAAGAGGGGAATATGGGCTGAGGAATATGTGCATGTATTGTTTCCTGTCTGCTATCGTCCGTACACAAAAACAGCACACGGATGGAAAACATGGAATAACCTCGGAATCATCGCTCGTTTTTTGGCCTTACGCTAATCTTTCCGTACAAATAAACAAAAGTGTGTGAAAAATAATATGAAATTATGCTTTGGTGCAAAAAAACAAATCAACTTAGTTTTGTATTGTTGGTTGAACAAACACAATTTGATAAAAAAAATGATTTTAATTTTACAATTGGAACATTTTTATATTTTGCGCAATTTTGTATGGTTAAAGATAAAATTTGGGGCAGCACGGTGGACAAGTGGTTAGCGCGCAGACCTCACAGCTAGCAGACCCGAGTTCAATTCTCTGTGTGGAGTTTGCATGTTCTCCCCGTGCATGCGTGGGTTTTCTCCGGGTACTCCGGTTTCCTCCCACATTCCAAAAACATGCTAGGTTAATTAGCCACTCCAAATTGTCCATAGGTATGAATGAATAAAGATTAAAAATCTGTTATTTGTCATTAATAAAGATTAAAAAATTGTTATTTGTCATTAAAAAGATTTTAAAAATCCGTTATTTGTCATTAATAAATGTAAAAAAATTCTGTTATTTGTCATTAATAAAGATTTAAAAAAATCTGTTATTTGTCATTAATAAAGATTTAAAAATTACGTTATTTGTCATTAATAAAGATTAAAAAATCATGTTATTTGTCATTAATAAATATAAAAAATTCTGTTATTTGTCATTAATAAAGATAAAAAAAATTCTGTTATTTGTCATTAATAAAGATTTAAAAATTATGTTATTTGTCATTAATAAAGATTTAAAAAATCTGTTATTTGTCATTAATAAATATAAAAAAAATTCTGTTATTTGTCATTAATAAAGATAAAAAAATTATGTTATTTGTCATTAATAAAGATTTAAAAATATTCTGTTATTTGTCATTAATAAAGATTTAAAAATATTCTGTTATTTGTCATTAATAAAGACAGAAAAAAATATTATTTTGATTATGGTATTAGGGTCTGTTGGGGTTGGTCGGTCTCTAGGGGGTATCTAGACTAGAAGCGGTTGGCGAAATATTGGAGCCATCGGGCGAGACGGGCATCCCCAGTTTTCAGTATGTGACCTTCTGTAGACTGAACAGGCGGTAGACCAGGACCCGGTCGCCCAGGCGGTCATGCCTCCGTTGAGCCGGGTGGTGTGATGATCCTGGATGATCTTGAGGGGTTTTGTCGGTAATCCAAAGTGCTTCCGGTGTGGTCTGTGGTTTCCGCGATGGTTGACTTCCTAAAGGGTTGTCACAAAAGTGCCTTACGGGGTTCACGATGGAGCAAGTGAATGCAGCACGGAAGGTGGGGTCTTTTAGACAGAGCGGGTTCATGCGTGGTTGATACCTGCTGGCCGACTAAGCCTTCAGACGCTGACGCTTGCTGAGACACAGAGAAGCGGTAAGATTCTTCCTACTCCTTTTCGGATGTGTATAAACATGCGGCGCTCCTCCACGGAACTTTAAGCACGTCTGAAAGAAAGCCATTATCATTAAATCCCTCCTCTCATTAGGCCATCGGTCTTAATTGCCCAAGCCTCACGATTAGTCTCAAACAGTCCAATAGGGAGACACAGGTGGGTGGGCTCACATCCCTCGGGGGGATAATGACCCGTTAAATGTTGTTTTTAGTCCTCAGCCGTGCCTAACAATCAGCAGCATATGTGCCACACTGGCACGCCATCAGCACGCGCCACAATAAACAAGCGCAGGAGGGATATGGCATGCAGAGCCACACTGGAGGGAATCGCACACGGAGGATCATTTGGAGGTTGGGAAAATGGGACAAGGTTGCAGTCAACAAAAACTACCTCACTCTTAAGGATTAGTCATTACTCAGAATAATACTCGTTCATTTAATTTCTACCGCTTATCCTCACCACGGTCGCTAAGGGTGCTGGAGCCTATCCCAGCCGGTGGCCCGCCAATCACATATAGACAAACAACCATTCACACTCACATTCATACCTATGGACAATTTGGAGTGGCTAATTAACCTAGCATGTTTTTGGAATGTGGGAGGAAACCGGAGTACCCGGAGAAAACCCACGCATGCACGGGGAGAACATGCAAACTCCACACAGAGATGGCCGAGGGTGGAATTGAACCCTTGTCTCCTAGCTGTGAAGCCTGTGCGCTAACCACTCGACCACCGTGCAGCCCAGAATGATAATGATACTGATATTTTACAGTACTCTGTACACTGATTTCACTAAAACATACATAAAAAGAAGGTAATATTGCTTCAACCAAATTTTATTGTATAAATACACAAATTTATAAATGTACTGCAAAAAAGGCCAGTAAGGATAATTCATAATGCCGCCTACAGAGAACATACTAACTCCTTATTTCTAAAATCACAAATACTTCAACTTGCTGATATATATACTTCAAACAAAGTATATATATACAAGGTTGTATATATAAATCCAAGGATGAAGAGTCTTGAACCAGTCATGATGTGCTATATATATCACTATATTGACACGCACTATGGTACACATTATGGCATTGGATGCTCATATCACCGAGTACTTTGGTACGGGACAAAAAAATAAAAAATATAAATAAAAAAATATTCAAAAAATTGTACAAAATTCTAAAATATTTCAAAAAAATTCCAAACAAATTCCAAACAAATAAATAAAATAAAACTTAAACTATATTAGGAAAGCAGGAAGTGAACAAATGTAACAGTTAGTGATTGAGAGTGAAGTACCAGATGGAGGGGTAGGATTTAATAAGCTTTGCTTCTTCCTACTCCTTTTGGACATGTGGAACTGGGAACTGATTATGGGATGCACTCAATTGGAATCTGATGCATGTTCAAATGAAATTAAACCATTACCATTAGCATTACCATTACCATTACCAAATAAAATGTGAATGAAGTAAATAGGTTGAATAAACAAACACTATCAAATCAATGTTGTTAGTTGAACAGTAAAATTAAGTCAGTGGTATATGAAGTTCATTAAAGGAATACAACATACAATATCATGCTTTGCCACATAATATATTTTTTGTTAATTACATTTTAAATTTGGGTTCTGCTGCACTTCATTCCACTGTCCTGTAAAGGTGAATTTTATACAATAAAATAGAATAAAAAGCCGGCACGTATTTATTTCAGCTTCTCCCCCTTGCAAGTTCTCCTGGGCAAAAACAGCCTGCATCCTAATGCATAAGGCATCATTAAGAATATGTGCGGCAGTACTTGAGCCTTGTTACTCATGGCAACCGCTGAAGATAATATACCCAATGATGATTGGTCAGGCTGCCACACTGCTAACTCACCTCACTGCTGTATTCAACACCTTTAATAAAGCCCGTAAACACCAAACACTGTCACGTCATTGTCCGGAAGAGTCCAAGTCCCGCTTGGCCCATCGTCATCGGGGCCTGTTGAGTTTGGAAACTATTAATACTCCACATTTACCGACGCGTGTGCGACGCGTGTGCATGTGCCACCAGCAAAAGACGGACTGTTTATGGAAGCGTTAAATAATGCAGATGGTAATATGATAAGCGAGCAGTCGATGTTGGCGTCTAGCTTGAAGACGCGGTGAGGGAGCAGATGGACGAAGCGAAGCCGCGCGCTCGCACACAAATCCATTGCAGTGCAATAAATGTGATTGTGATCATGTGACGCGCTGCAGGATCTGGACTGTCGCTAAGACCGTAAAGTTGCACGCTTGCAAGGCAGCTCCCGCTAGTGTTGCATGTCTGATGCCGCTCGGTCTGGGAATGGTGCCAGTCTACTGTTACACCAAGAGTGGCCTTCATCATGCACGGCTAGCAAGACAATGCCAAGGTGTGTGTGTGTGTGTGTGTGTGTGTGTGTGTGTGTGTGTGTGTGTCGCTGATCGTTACTCGCGTGCGCAAACATGTCCAACGTAGCCGTGGCTTGCTCATCCTCGGTCACAAATATGCAACAAAAGTCCCAAGATGTTTTTTTTTATCCTTTGTGTCATCCTAAAATGATGCTGTTTGTTATGATCTGCTACAAAAACACCAGTGAAAGATCATCTACGCGACAAGAGTGCTCTGCTGTTGCTCTTTTTAAGGACCTCCTGCAAAAATTCAGGTTAAGCTTTTTTTATATGACTTTTATAGAGCTCTGCTGTTTTTAAGTATATGACGCAAAAACACTTGTCGTAGCTCATCTATATGGCAGATGTGCGCTGCTGTTTTTAAGGATCTACAGCAAAAATGCTACTCAAAGATTGTCAATATGACAAGCATGCTCTGCTGTTTTTAAGAATATGCCGCAAAAATGCAACTCAAAGATTGTCAATATGACAAGCATGCTCGGCTGTTTTTAATGATCTACAGCAAAAAATGCTACTCAAAGATTGTCAATATGACAAGCATGCTCTGCTGTTTTTAAGGATCTAATGCAAAAATGCTACTCAAAGATTGTCAATATGACAAGCATGCTCTGCTGTTTTTAAGGATCTAATGCAAAAATGCTACTCAAAGATTGTCAATATGACAAGCATGCTCTGCTGTTTTTAAGGATCTAATGCAAAAATGCTACTCAAAGATCATCTATATGACAAGCATGCGCTGCTGTTTTTATGACTATGCTGCAAAAATGCTACTCAAAGATCATCTATATGACAAGCATGCTCTGCTGTTTTTAAGGATCTACTGCAAAATGCTACTCAAAGATCATCTATATGACAAGCACACGCTGCTGTTTTTAAGGATCTACTGCAAAAATGCTACTCAAAGATCATCTATATGACAAGTACACACTGCTGTTTTTAAGGATCTACTGCTACTCAATGATCATCTATATGACAAGCGTGTTCTGCTGTTTTTAAGGATCTACTGCAAAAATACTACTCAAAGATCATCTATATGACAAGCACACGCTGCTGTTTTTAAGGATCTACTGCAAAAATGCTACTCAAAGATCACCTACATGACAAGCATGCGCTGCCGTTTTTAAGAATAAGCTGCTAAAACACAAGTCATAGCTCCTCTGTATGACGGGAGCGCCCTGCTGTTTTTAGGAATTTACTGCAAAAAAACTAGTCAAAGCTCTTCTACTGTGTATGACAGGAACGCTGTGCTGTTTTTAAGAACTGACTGCTAAAATTCTGGTAGAAGATCTGCATGAGAAATGTTAGTCAAAGATCCTCAATGTAACAGTAGTGATCTGCTCCTTTTAAATACATACTACAAAAGCTGCTGTTTTTAGGAATATGTTGCATAAATGTTAGTTGCTCCAACGCTTGTATTGTTCTCATGTGACTTTGGGATGTTCCAGTGTTAAAACGTTGCCTGCGCAGTTCATGAAGGTTTCATTCTGGTGACAGTTGCACCCTGGAACTGACTAATTCTATTTCCATTATTTCCTGTGGAGGAAAAACACGTTTCATTCACAATTTTGCGTCTTAAGAAGCGAAACAGCGTGCTTCAAACAGCCTCTTCAACAAGAATGCGCTGCCGTTTGTGAAAACATCTTTACTTTGAACGTAATACAAGACTTGGGAGTACACACACACACACACACACACACACACACACACATATACATACATTCAGGGCAGCTTAATATTGTGTACACTTAAATACCAATTAATTCAATCCCCAGTCGCCCTGATTATACATTTGGGTTACATTTGAAATGTATCTTGATGAATAATTGAGGAGGACCACTCTCACATTGCATGTCTTTAATGTTTCACTCTTCCTCTGAGGCTTGTGAGAGTCGCTTTCTCATACTTTTGTATTTGTGTGTGTGTGTGTGTGTGTGTGTGTGTGTGTGTGTTCACGCTGTGCGCCAGAAATGATTTGATTCGTCAAGTGGCTGCCGTCTATTTTTAAATGTCATTAGTTACTTTGCTCATTAAAGTGGATATCAGTAAATGACTCCCAGCTTTTTATCATTAAATGGAATGATGCACAGTGTCAACATGAACTTATTACAAAAATATCAGCCTTTTCCCTCCCTCTCATTTTCTAATATTGCCACCGCTGCACTCTATTGATTTTAATTAGATGGACTTATGATGACAACTTCCGAGTATTATTATTATTATTATTATTATTATTATTATTCATTCACTGGTGGCCAGCCAATCCCAGGGCACATATAGACAAACAACCATTCACACTCACATTCATACCTATGGACAATTTGGAGTGGCTAATTAACCTAGCATGTTTTTGGAATGTGGGAGGAAACCGGAATACCGGGAGAAAACCCACGAAAACCCACGTATGCACGGGAAGAACATACAAACTCCACACAGAGATGGCCGAGGGTGGAATTGAACCCTGGTCTCCGAACTGTGAGGTCTGCGCGCTAACCACTAGTCCACCGTGCAGCCCATTATTATGATTATTATGATTATTATGATTATTATGATTATGATTGTTGTGATTATGATTATTATTATGATTATTATTATGATTATTATTATTATTGTGATTATTATTATGATTATTATTATTACTATTGAAGCAGTCAATGACAATTGCAAATAATACTGCTCAGTACAAATACGGCTAAAGCGACAACAGGATTGTCTCCATGACAGAGGAGCACTCTGCTGTTTTTACAAATCTACTGCAAAAATGCTAGTCAAAGATCCTATATATTGGACGCAAGCACTCTGTAGATAACATCTGCTGTTTTTCAGGACCTCCTGCACAAATGCTCTTCAAAGATCTCTTCTAAATGGCCAGGAGCGCTATGCAGTTTTTTTGAGTACCTCCTGCACACTACTGAGTCAAAGATTCTTTAAATGACAAGAGCTCTCTGCTGTTTTTAGGGACCTACTGCAGAAACGCTAGTCACAAATACTGTAAATAACAACAATGCTTGGCTGTTTTTAAGGATTTTTTGGGAAAAAATCTGGTCAAAGATCCTTTATATAACAGGAACACTGCTGTTTTAAGCACCCACTACCAAAAAAATGCTAGTCAAAGATCCTCTAAATGGACAGGAACATTCGATTGTTTATCATGTCTGCTCTGCTGGTTTTAAAGACCTACGACAAAAGCACCAGTCGGCTCTACTCCACAAATGCAAGTCAAAGAACCTTTATAGGTTCAAGAGTTTCTTGAGTACCTACTGCAAACATTCTAGTCAAAGATCCTTTATGTAACAGGAGCACTCTGCTGCCAAAATGCTGGTCAAAGAGCCTATATGTGGCAGAAACACCCTGCTGTTTTTAAAGACCTACATCAAAAAACTAGTCAAAGCTCCTCCGTTCGACAGGAGAACTAGTCTGGTTTTAGGACATGGTGCAGAAATAATAGTCAAAGATCCTATAATTAGTCAAGAGTGCTCTGCTGTGTGGTTAGTTTTGAACTGAAGTTGTCAGGTGGGATGCATTGTTTACAACGTCGGTTCACTTCTTTTTACACTTATATGACAGTTAACGTTAGCATATTAAAACATTTGAATTGTGACGTTTGTCCGACATATTCTCCAAAAACGGAGCGAAGAAGACAAAACAAGTACAAGTGTTGTTTTTGTGGAGGTGGACAGCAGCGTGCGTCTTCTGTGGGACAGCAGCCTCACTGGCACACAGACCTGACCTAGAATTGCTACTTAGAATTCGGACTAAACCATTTCAGCTCAACGGGAGGGGGGTGCGCCGCCAGACCGACCGACGACAGGAAACGTTTGACTGGGATGCAATGGAGTAGGACCACTGGAAAACTCGGGTGAAAGGGGGGGGAGACCTTTTCTTTTTTGGGGGATTTTTGCAACGGTGCCGTGAAAATGTGATTTCGCCGTGGCGTATATCGGAATTAAAAGTCCCAGGTGAGTCTTTTTTCTGGCCTAGACGAATCCACGTCGTAGGGGGTGGAAAGAAAAAGAACCAGCACCACAACCAGCAGCAACACAGCCACATCTCGCCTCCTGGCAACGGGCACACGCGGGGTCCTCCTCCCGGGGACATCACACTCCGGTATCCGTCCCCCCTCCCTCCCCACCCGAAGAAGGCTGGCTGGCCCCGCGCTACGTCCAGCCTGGTGCTCCGTTTCCACGTTAGAAGCCCGGTTTTTCTTCGTCTTCCCCCCCGGCGGCAGAGCGACAAAAGCGGATTATTATTCACGATGGTCTCGGCATGGCGCACGAGCCGCGGAGAATTGCTGTTTTTGTAGCCACCGATACCGGAGGACCGCCCGTGCTTGAAAATGGAGAAACGGGGAGATACAATGGAGCTCCGAGGACGTGGGTATTGTATTATTTTGTTCATTTTCTTCATTTTGTGGTGCTTTCTACACTGCGCGGTGAGATTATAGGCCTTGTGTTGGGCCAAGCGAGCGATTTAATTGTTACATTGTTAACGGAGCTAGCTAACTTGAACAGCCGAACAAGAGGGCCCGGAGTGGGGCTTTTCTCTTTTCAATCCACCGCCGGTGGGGTTGCTTCGTGGTGCGTTTACGGGCCCGAGACGTCGTTGTTCTCCCCTGTCCAGTGCCTCCCTCTTCGGGGAAGACTTTGTTTGCGCTGGCCGAGGCTCCATGAATGCTCAAGTCCTCCCTTCCCCCCCCATCACCACGCACACACACACGTTCACCACAGCAGCGGCAGCTCTGTGGCGAAACAGGAACAACTTCTTTTAGGGGGGAAAAGGGAGAAAAAAAAAGTTCCAGGAGTTTTTCAAGCGCCATTGGATTGACTTTTGTGTCCGCCATGAGTTGTGCAAGTGGGGCGCTGAGATTCAATGGAGGGAGGTGGTGGCGGTGGGGGTGGAAGTCTGGATCCGAGCTGATCGTGAAGTTTATTTTTAGTTTGAGGGGTTTGTGCGTGTATTTTAGGACGACTTCTTCCTGCAGGAACTTTAAAAACATGCTTCAGTGGGAGAATATCCACAGGTAGCAGGCTTTTTAAGGGTGTCTTCCTAACGAAGCATGCCGAGCTGCGGCGGTTAGAAGTTAGAAAGATGATCTTTTAAAGGTTATTTTGTGTTTTGTCACGGTTTTAAGTGTAGTGATTCTACAGCAGCAGTGTCAACCACAGCGAAACATGCTAATGCTAACTTTCACTAGGATTCACACATCTTCTGCACTTGTTGGAGAACTTTTTTGTAACAAATTGTTCCCCTTTTTTGCCTTGCAAAGCACACAAATGTGATGGAATTAAAACTATTAAATGATAGTATGAAGTTAAACATACTATCACACTAAGGCTAGCTTTCACTTAATAAGAATAATATACACAGTATCCTGCTAACACACTTTTTTTGGTGAGCTATTGTTCACTAAGAAGTGTCAACCACAGCTAAGTATGCTAAAGCTAACTTTCACTTAAACATAACATACACAACTATATGACAAGCACTTTCTGCTCTTTAAGAATATGCTGCAAAAATGCTACTCAAAGATCATCTATATGACAAGCACGCGCTGCTGTTTTTAAGAATATGCTGAAATAAGTGTCAATAACAGCAAAACATGCTAATGCTAACTTTCACTAGGATACACACATCTTCTGCACTTGTTGGAGAACTTTTTATTTATGTAAGAAATTGTTCTCCTTTGTTGCCTCCCAAAGCACACAGACATGATGGAATTAAAACTATTAAATGATATATTTTCTTGTTGAAAGCAAGTATGAAGTTAAACATGCTAAGGCTAGCTTTCACTTGATAATATGAATAATATACACAGTATCCTGCTAACACACTTTTATATCTATAATAAACTATCCCACCTGTCATTTTTTGCCTCACCATGTTTTTTTGGTGAGCTACTGTTCACGAAGAAGTGTCAACCACAGCTAATTATGCTAAAGCTAACTTTCACTTAAAAACAACACACAACTTCTCTTCACGCATGCTTATTTTGTAACAAATTGGTAATTTTTTTTGTCCTACAAAGAACACATCTTTTGTTGAAAGCAAGTATGGGGATGTTGCCAGACCCACAGCTAAATACGCTAGTGCTAATTTTCACATAATTATCCAGTTTTCTATATGAAAGGTTCCCATTGGGCCAGTTGGCATTCTGTCAAACCTCTGTTGAAGTATTTGCTTTATAATTGACTTTGTATTGAAAGACGATGATACGTAGTATTCCACACTGCTCACTGGGTGCCAGTAATGTTATTGTAATATTCGGTCAAACATTGTAATGTCAAACAGACTCGATCCCCGGAACAACAGGGTTTTATTGCAGTTGTTTGAATTGTCTCACAAAAGTCACAATAATCCAGAATAAAAAAACCCTAATAAAAACATGGGTTACGGTAATGGCAGCAATCCATGGCCGGATGAAACTCAACTCTGTCACTTCCTGTCGGCCTTTCACACAGCTCCCCTAAGGAACACATAACGCACTCAACCACACAAGTTTTATTTACCCGCGTTATATCTACTAAATTGGGTAATGTGAGTGTCGTGGTGATTATAGGGTTGTTGTTTCATGTCAGGAGGGCTCTACTAATGTTAAACTGTTAAAAAAGCATTGTGTTTCTGGAGCCAATTAACCGCTCATAACAAGAAATTAGTGCTGACTCACCATTGGTGCAAAAATAGCATGATTTGATGTCTGCGGGTGTATTTTTACCGGATCGGACGGGACTTGGTTGCAGCCTGAAGGTTGGGGACCCTAATCTATTGTGTTGGCACACCTTTCAAGGTGTGGATGTGGTTTTTTTTATGCTGCTATTTGTTATTCTGAACATCTGTTGTTGTTGAAAGCAAGTATGGAGCCTAGTGACACCCAGAGCTAAGCATGCTAAAGTTAAGTTTATTTCTATAACAAACGGTTAGCATCATAATTTGATTACATTACAAAGTACACAAAAGCAATGCATGGCCCTATGAAATAATCACGCCATTTTGCCGATATTTGAGGCTGCCGTTTTGACATGTGTCGTTCAGGAGTGACCGGGTTAGTGGTTGTGGTGATATTCCTCCACGATTGAGCGGTCCGCCAGGGAAATACTTCCCCACACGTAGGTTTCTTCTCCTCGCGATGACGTAATTTCATTGCCATATGGCGGTTTAACCGCCACCAGAGGTTAAGACGCCATCTAAAAATATGGCAGTGCAGAGTACTACATTCCAAAAACATGCTAGGTTAATTGGCCACTCCAAATTGTCCATAGGTGTGAATGTGAGTGTGAATGGTTGTTTGTCTATATGTGCCCTGGGATTGGCTGGCCACCAGTCCAGGGTGGACCCCGCCTCTCGCCCCAAGACAGCTGGGATAGGCTCCAGCATCTCCCGCGACCCTCGTGAGGATAAGCGGTAGAAAATGAATGAATGAAAGTCTCCAAAGTGTTGATGGAATTCTTTTCAGCTACAGCTAAGCATGCTAATGCTAGCTTTCAGATAATAATATACATGGTTTCCCTATGCTATTAGCGAGTATAAACAATGGAGTATATGGCAAGCTACAAACGTAGCAAGATAATAATAATAATAATAATACATTTTATTTAAAAGCGCCTTTCAGGACACCCAAGGTCGCTGTACAGAAGATAAGAACACCAATATAAAATACAAGATAGATGAACATCCATAGCTGCTTAAAGGGTGCGTATGGCACCAAAAACAATAAGAAAGTAATAAATAAAGAAAAAATAAAATAATAAATAAAGAACTGTTAAACACTTAAAACACAGCAGATACAGAGCTACCGTAACTAGCTTGCACTCGGGCGGCGCCATCTTGAAACATGTAACCTTGGCATCAAATCCATATAAATTTGAACGATATGCTTGTTTTGATATCGTGCTTAAAAGAATATCGATATATTGCCCAGCCCTACGGTTAGCAAAGAGAAATTCTTGCTGTTGTCATTTTGCTGCGTTCAAAAGCAGACAAAATGAAAAGTAGTTTATTTCACATATATTTTGTTGTAGAAAGCAAGTATACATTCTGGTGTCAACCCACAGTTAACATGCTAATGCTAAAATTAACGTATCGTAATGTATACAGGTTTTCATCGTGTTAGCACACTATTATTTGTACAAATGATTCCTTTTGTGGTTTCATTGCCTTACAAAGCAAACAAAGGTCAAGGAATTCACATTTTCAAGGTGTGGATGTGACCTTTTGAGTTATTATTGTTGTTGTTGTTAAGAACATCTTTTGGTGTTAGAAGACACATTTGGACTCTTGTCACCCACAGCTAAACATGCAAATGCTAACTTTAACCTCATAATAATAAACACAGTTTCTTACAACGTCGGCGTGGTTTTTAAGGTGCGGAAGTGACCTTTTAAGCTATTGTTTCTATGAAGAATATCTTTATTATTTAAGGAAAGCATGCACCCTTCTGTCACACATCCAGCTGAACATGCTAATGCTAATGGTTGAATTTCATTTGAACATGCATCAGATTCCAATTGAGTGCATCCCATAATCAGTTCCCAGTTCCACATGTCCAAAAGGAGTAGGAAGAAGCAAAGCTTATTAAATCCTACCCCTCCATCTGGTACTTTTACAATCACTAACTGTTACATTTGTTCACTTCCTGCTTTCATAAGATAGTTTAAGTTTTTTTTTTTAAATAATATACCTCGTAGCGAAGTACTCAGTGATATGAGCATCCAATGCCATAATGTGTACCATAGTGCATGTCAATATAGTGATATATATAGTACATCATGACTGGTTCAAGACTCTTCATCCTTGGATTTAGCAAACATCAACTGCTTGTATTGTTTCTTGAATTGGCTCATCGTTGTGCATTGTTTGATTCCCTTACTCAATCCATTCCATAGTTTGATTCCACATACTGAAATGCTATGGCTAGCATAACGTAGTCCTAGCATAGAAGTGTTTCAAATGTAGTGTTTCAACATGCTAATCATTCATTCATAATTAGAACAACGTACACATTTTCTTATCTATTCTATTTTTTATTTCGTGGCATTACAAAGCACACAAAGGTAATGGGATTTCAATTTCCAAGGTGTGGACGTGACCTTTTGATTTATTAAGAAGTATGGACCTTTAAAAAGCAACATTGTAATGCTAACTTTCACATAATGATATATAGTAAGAGCACACTTTTTTACAGACAAACTGCTCTCCATTGTCATCTTGATGCTTTGCAAAGCACCAAACAAAGAACACATTTATAGTTGTAGATGTCTATGATTCATTTTGTCTGATAAAGCACAACTTGAACTTTAATTTGATACCCCATTCACTTATAGACAAACAACCATTCACACTCACATTCATACCCATGGACAATTTGGAGTCGCAAATTAACCTAGCATGTTTTTGGAATGTGGGAGGAAACCGGAGTACCCGGAGAAAACCCACGCATGCACGGGGAGAACATGTAAACTCCACACAGAGATTGACGAGGGTGGAATTGAACCCTGGTCTCCTAGCTGTGAGGTCTGTGCGCTAACCACTAGACCGCCGTGCCGCCCCCTCGGGAAGTTTAAGCAAAAAAAATCACATCTAAAGCAAAATGCACTTCTGCCACCTTGCAGCCTATTTTGCGGCTCTTGGATTGTGGAGTTGCATCATCACCTATTTGTTTGGTCCATGAGGCTTAAAGTTGTGCTCAATTTCCCACAGAGTCTCCTCACAGAGCACGCACAGCCAGCGTCGGATGTTTTCATCACTAAAAGTCTTACATTATGGACAGTCACCCGCAGCTAAACCTGCTAATGCTAACTTTTGCTGTTTGTCATAATGTTTCTCGCTTTTATCCCTACAACAAATGCTTTCTCTTGTTATTTTGCTGCCTTATAAAGCACACACATAGCAAAATGCACATTTGCAGGTTGCGGATGTGACCCTTTGAAGCTATTATTATTATTGTTGCTAAGAACACATTTTGTTGTGGAAAACCAGCTTGAGCTAAACATTATTATTATTATTACAACAATAGCGGTAGTTATAATAACAATAATAATGCACAAACACACAAACGACTCTCTACTGTCATGTTGTTGCTGCTTATAAGGCCTGCTGGGGTAGTGGAATTACATGTTTTAAATACAAAACAAAGAAAACAAAAAGCGGCAATCTCATTATCTGAAACTTTGGCATTGGGTGTCATTTCTGACATTGGGATTTCATTATCTGAAATCGTTTACCATGAGATAACAACATTCTAACAACATTTGTAGGTCAGAAAGTGGTAAAAGCATAATAGGCGTCCTGTAAAAACCCTTTTTTTTGGAATACCGAAAAAAAAAGCTTCAAAAAGCCAAAGAGAGAAAGGAAAACCCTCTCAGATGAAATGCTTTGACACTCTCTGAACTCCATCCCAGCGAGGTCTTGTGTGATATATCTTACATAATAACAGTTGTTTGATTTTTAAAGCCAATTTTCCTCCTCAAATTCAGTCAGATATTACCAACTTTGTGGGGTTCAATCATCGATTTACCACAGGATGGACCGTATGCCACCCACAGTTTGGTTTCCCTCAGGTCATTTCCACTAGTTAGCACGTTTTTATTACATTTCAAAGCATGAACATGGAAATAATTGCAATTAAATGACCTGAAATGCGTCCTAATCAGGCAAACGCGGACTCCGCAGTGTGACGTCCAGGATCGGTTTCCAGGCATACAAGGCACAATTTCTTATTTTTAGGACTAAGGGGGGGCCCCTCAATTGCTAAGCAACACCGCTGACTGCTTGCATCATTGATGTGATGCACACAGGTTCTGCCGTCTATGCTTCATTATGTCAGAGTATTTTGGTTACATACTGGATACTAGGGGTGTGTATTGGGAAGAATCTGGCGATACGATATGTATCACGATACTAGGCTCACGATACGATATCACAATATATCACAATACTGTTAACAAGGCGATATTTTTTTTGTTTTTCTTGTAGTTAAAGATTATTTCCTGGAAAAAGTGAATGACAGCAGCAATATGTATTTACTAAACACATTTTTATTCCATTAGAACAGAATGTTATGCTGTATCACTAACTTTCCTCTGTAAAAACTGTGAAAAAAAAAGTGTAGCATTTGGATAAATAAACATCCAGCTTTAAATTTACCAAACAAAAAACCATAAAAAACAAATAAATTAAATGATACTCAAATATTCCCATTCTATTAGCTGTGAAAAAACGCAGAGTATACAGTCCCTGACTTATCCACCATCAGAAGAGTATTTTTGTGGAACAAAGTAACTAAGATCAGTAAAAAGTCCTTTTAGGATGCTTGAAATAAGCATTATTGAACTAAATAGTCATATCAATTAGAAAAAGAAAACAGCTGCAATATCCCAGTAGTACTTTTGTAGTATACAAAATGCACAGTATACAAAAGTACCTTGGCATGGCTTGCTAGCGGCAGGTCCTCATGGTGTCTCGCTAAGCGGACTGGCAGATTTGTGACACATTTTCCAAACGGCATGGCTTTTGTCAATTTGTGCACACCCTACTTTGTGTAGAAATCCAAAATGTGTCCACACTTCATCCTCGTACGCCGCAGGGGCCGCTGTTATGTGCTGGCATTCGGCCATGTTGAACTGTGTTTATGTGTGAGGACGTTTCACTCGTCCATCTCCTTCAACGTCCTTGCCTGATTGACTACGGAAGTGCTGCCACCGAACCATCTAACCACCTAACCAGGTTTACGTTCAAATCACAAAGCAACCTTTGCCGTGTCTGCACTAGAATAAATACCATATACAGTCTAGGACAGGGGTCGGGAACCTTTTTGGCTAAGAGAGCCATGAAGACCAGATATTTTAAAATGTGTATCTGTGAGAGCCATATACATTTTTTTAAACATTGAATGCAATAAAATGTGTGCATTTTTATGTAAGACCAACAGTTTTAGATATAATGGGCTCTAATTACGTAGACCAGGCACACTACCCCACGCCAAGGGGGTGTGGCCAGCACACTTTCGTGAGCAGCGCAGTGTCTAATAATAAATCAAATACTTGTTGCCATTAATACAACTTCTGCTGCTGCATGGTTTTGCACCGTACTCCGTATATTTCATTCTTTTGGCCATCTTTGCCAGAAGGCTTGGTTCTGCAGCTTTAGCTAGGTGACTATTTGACTAAAGGAGGAAAGTTTACATTTACATCTTCATGACCGAGGTACACTACCGCATTACCCAGTAATAATCAAGTTTTGGTGTTTGACCTGGAAAATATCATCAGGAAAGATGGATATGGTCGGCCGTATTGCAGTAGAAAATAGATGGACGGATTAAAATGCATAAGAAAGTTGTTGATTTTTAATATTTTTAACAGTGATTTCTGTGATGTTTACTTTAAAATGTTATCATTTTTATTGTGGTAAATGCTTGAGAGCCAGATACAATCATCAAAAGAGCCCTACCTGGCTCCCGAGCCATAGGTTCCCTACCTCTGGTCTAGGAGAAATGCATCAAAATATCCATATCGATACAGTATCGTGGAAGAAAGTATCGCGAAATATCGGCGAAACGACATTTTCTTACAATCCTACTGGATGCAACCCTTATGTGCGCATCCCCGAGAAGATGACTTGGCCTTCCAAAAGGAGCAGTGACCTCAACTTTGCACTGCTTGTATGTTTGCTCCGTGTCGTCATGTCAACATGACCGACTGAGTGCTTTTCCTTGCCGTTTTGTGCTTGTTTGCTTGTCACCCCGTGAGCAAAGTTCTCTCTCTCCCTGTGTGTGTTGCAGGTGTGAATGACTTGTGGCTGTAGGGTGTCGTGAGCGGGCCAGCTTCCTGCACACACTCACACACACACACACACACACACACGCACGCCCCCCGAGGAGGAGGGGGACAACTGCAAGGGCTCCGGTGGAGAGCACACATCAGTGCCCAGGGGACCTGAGGGAGGCCTGGTCCCTCCATATGAGGCCCTGCTCAAAGGGCAGGGGGGGCTTCTGAGGTAAGGTAGCTTTGTCTTTTTTTTTATTTATTTGCTTTCAGCTGCACCGATTGTCAAAGTTTGAAGAAAATTAGGGCCAGGATGTATTTCCTCATATATACCGCATTGGAAATAGTGGAAATACAAAATAGTCTGTTCCACAGTCAAACTGGAGCCACCATGAGACCTTTTTTATAGTTCATCTTCAAACAGCTAAAATAATACATAAGGCTAAAAATAAGCAATTAGCTAAAAATGTCATCCAATACTTCTCTACAAGAGAGGAGAAATATGATCTCAGGGAGTACATTTGAAACACTTCTATGCTAGGACTACGTTATGCTAGCCATAGCATTTCAGTATGTGGAATCAAACTATGGAATGGATTGAGTAAGGGAATCAAACAATGCACAACGATGAGCCAATTCAAGAAACAATACAAGAGTCTTGAACCAGTCATGATGTACTATATATAAAAAAAAAATATGACAAAAAATAAAAAATACAAATAAAAAATATTTCAAAAAAATTCAAAAATATTTCAAACACATTTCAAAAATATTAAAAAAAAAAATAATAAATATAAAAAAACTTAAAACTATATTAGGAAAGCAGGAAGTGAACAAATGTAAGAGTTAGTGATTGTAAAAGTACCAGATGGAGGGGTAGGATTTAATAAGCTTTGCTTCTTCCTACTCCTTTTGGACATGTGGAACTGGGAACTGATTATGGGATGCACTCAATTGTAATCTGATGCATGTTCAATTGAAGTTAAACCATTACCATTACCAATTTTAACACACCTCACTGGTTTAAAAGTGCAAAACGTTCACTATTATGGGATACAACTCAATTAAAACCACAGTTCTTCATATTTGTGATGGACGCGTGTACAGAAATGGGGATTAGAGCTGTGTTAAACGATTATTTCTGGAATCGATTAATCTAGAAGATAGTTTTTCCGTGCATCGATTAATCCCTGAAAGTCCCTGATTAGTCCCTGAAAACATAAACCACAAACACGTGCACATATGAATAAAAATATATATTTCTAAATGATCTGCCCATAACAACAATAATAGTAGAAATAAAACTAACTATAACTAACTATGCTTTTGCATGCTAGCGAGCGCCGCTTCCTTACGGCAAGTAACCCGACGTTAGCATATGCATCTACATATCGGGCCAGACACCTCTTTGACATTTACCAGTGAAGACGCTCGCATCCGTAGCTTTGTTGCGATGAGTGGGAGCCCTTCAGTGGCGTCGCGTTTTAATCATTCCTCCAGAGGAAAAAGCAGCACTCTGATCCATCTATCTCGTTGTAGGGTCTTTTTCTCAAAGATTTGGGCACACGCGGCGGGACCAAACATCACGCTGCTCGTCCTGAAAACCTTGCAGTTTATTTATCTGCTATCTAATCCCATGCTAACTGAAAACCGCAGGGAGGTGAAGGACCAAAAAAAAAAAAAAAGGATATTGAGGCAAGGCAGCAAGAGGATTTATTTTCTCTTGCGTGTATTTGGTCCTCTCATGTTTCCTTTGCATTTGTTTGTGTGTGTTTGTGGGTTTTCTAATTAAAATGCCACAAAGATTTGTGTTGCGTGAGAGAGAGGCGACGTGCACACTTCCCAGTGGAGTGCGTTGCAGGGTGGGGCTCCCATCTCATTCACACCCCTAAGTGTACAAGTGTCCGTTTGGCTGTCCTGTTCAGTTCTTCTCGCAGGACTGTAATCTATGTGTGGTGGTGGGTTGCAGGGAATGGGGTGGGCATGCTGGATCGCATTATTATTATTATTATCATTAATAACTGGCGGGAGCTTGAGCAAGTGCACCCTGGGCTTTGACTATGTGGTATTTCCATTGTGCAACGTGAGTGACTAATAACTGGCAGGAGGAAGTTATTAATGCCCATGCTTGAGCTAGCGTACTGTGTGCTTTGACTTAATCTAAGGTGTCCAAGCATTTTCCACCGAGAAAAATGAAATGTTTCAAGTAGGGATCGATTGATATGTTTTTTTTCTGGCTGATACCGATTTTTGTCCATCACCCTTAGCTGATGGCCGATTTTACTTGGGCCGATATTTGTGGCCGATACTGCTTTTGCTCCCTCAATTCATATGAAAAAATGACAATGATGACAAATATTACCGGTCTCAAGTTTAAAGAAATATTTATTGAAATGTAAACACTGAACACAGGAGGATTCAGCTTTCTTAAACTCTTTTTTTTAATTTGGGCAAAATATGAAACATTACAGTGCATTTCTTACATCAATCAAAATATAATTTTCCATTATTTACATTTGTATTCAACTATCTGATCACAAGCCCAAAAGGAGTAGGCTGAAGCAAAAGCTTATAAATGCCTACCCCTTTTTGCAAGATATAATCATGTTCATGCCACGGTCTTGTTTTCCCCTCTTATTATTATCATTGTAATATTATTATTGTTGTTATCATTATTGTTTTAATTTGTATCATTATTACCATTATTATTGTTATTATAATCCTCATTAATATCACCATTTTCATCATTATAGTTGTAACAATTTGGATTTAAACAGCATTATCAATTTTAAAAGGAATAAATATTCAACCATGTGCAGTACTTTTCTGTTGTACTGTTGTAACTAATTGCATCTCATTTTGGTTATCCAGTGGCCTCTCTGACAAACGGAACCTAAAATGTGCAGCGATTGGATGTGCACTTCAAACCCGACAGGACATTTCTTTTTAATGCTTTAGTCGGTAGTATTTTTAGCACGCGAGCCTACACACACAAAAAAATGGCCGCCTATTCTGTCACATATAATTATCATATTCAGAGAAAGTAGCCAAAAGAGGCTTTGGGGATGTCACGCCAAGCAACCTTTAGGTTCTCCATGGACCCCTGTTGACTTGTTGTAGAGCCCAGCGTGCTAGTATATATCCCATGAGTAGTACAGTTTTCCACTTTTACGTGCCAGGTTTTCTTGGCGTTTCCGGATTTTGTAAAATACTCCAAATACTCCAATTCTACTCAGGGCAGTTTTTTACCTAAACTGCAACCAGGACGCGGTATTAATCGAAAAAACAGGCGTCAGGAGAAAGGGAGAGGCCGTTGTATTGTAAGCAACTTGAATACTAATAATAATGATTTGGAGTGCATGAGAAAGTTGATAGGTAAAGGTCATTTATTAGCAAGCAACGCCGTTAGGAGCACCGATGACTTCAACAGTACACTAAAGTACACGTAGAGGTAGATAAAGCTGCTGGATGCAGACTACTCGTGATACTTGACACGCAGGTCCTGCCATCTTGTGGAGTTAATAAAACTACAACAGGCAGCCGCCTACAGCCACAGCTCTTAACGCCGACGTGGCGCTAATTAGAGACGCCGGCCGACGCTAGCTTTTGTAGACCGTGAACCCGGCGACTACAGGAGAATTGGTAGTTAATTGAATAGAGGTGTTAATTGTAGTATTTATTGTAAACAAAATATCATCTTTAGCGGCAGTGAAGTGTACTGCTAGGTGGAAAGAAGTATTCCCATGAGTGTGTGTGTGTGTGTGTGGGTTGGCGGGAGGGAGGTCTCGGGGATCCGTGTCTGGACCAGATGGAACACACACACACACCCAACAATCTGTATTGATGTTTCTCCACTGTGATTGACAGCTATGCGACAGGCGGACTTGTCCACATTCCCAGGCGGTGGGGGGAGCGGGGGGGGGTCTTCTCAAGCTAAGCTGTTGTCACACGGAAGGCTTCAACGGCTCCTGTGATCTTTGAGCATTTGGAGTTTATTTGGGTTTCTGTTGTTCTGTTCACCCGGTAGCGCTAACCCTGATTCCCCGCCCCCTTTTGCCGCTCAAAATTTACATAACGACGTGATGTGGACAGGGAGACGGACCCGGGTTTTTAATATTATTTGTGGTTTTTGAAACTCGTCACTGCAGAGTTCATCAGACGACCTTCTGACATAATCTTATTGATCCCTAAGTGGCGCTGTGACGTGGAATGGGATTTCTTGGCTACTGCATCTGATTTTAAAGCGACATATTTCATTGCAATGCATTCTGGGTTCCTCCTGATACGGCACATGTAGAACTGAAAGAGAGGGCCGGGACCGGGAAGTCCAAGACGTGGCGATGGGTGACTGTAAATGTAGAATATAATGACGACAAATTACGTACTTTAACATCACTTTTACCTTAATTAAGACTTTTAATTGACAGCTGTTCCTTCAACGCTAGACGCTGTTTGCACCGTGACGTTGGAGTGTGATTCAGCCGCCGAGCTTGTTGCTAACTCCCGGGCTAAGTTAGCCTCGTCGGCGTTGCCGCTAGTTCATGATATTGTTAGCATGCTATTTCAGTGTGTTTAGTGTACTGCTTATTGCTGAGATGTTGTGTTCATGTTGCTATCTGCTAGCTTCATAAGCACTGCAGTCATCATTACTAAAAACGTAAAGTCAAATTGGCTATTTCAGAAGTCTATATCAAACTGGTAGCCCTTCACATTAATCGGGATCCAGGAAGTAACGTATTTTCCCGACTATAAGTCACACTTTTTTTCGTAGGTTGGCTGTTCCTGACACTTATACTCCAGAGCGACTTATAAATGAAAAAAACTGTTTATGTTATATAAACAATGGACGCCTTTTCTGTTTATGTTTATTTTTTGTGTAGCTGAATAAGCATATCTTACACCTATTAAGACTGTTCTCTATTCTTTTATTCTTACAGCTTAAAACTTTGTTTTGGTCAAGTAGTTTGGAAAATAAATTACCCGCAAAAAATGCCACTTTGCAGAATATGAAGCAACAACTAGAAGTGCTTTTTTTAAAAACAAAAACTGTACAGCAAAGCACTCTGGGAATCAGGAAGTCCTCCTGGCGATGCGACATTATAAAGATCGTCTCTGTTAAAAAAAAAAAAACTTCAATAATAGTCTGTTCAGCACATTCACACTAGAACTGTGGCATTGGGCTTACAAACTATTGCCACTGCCTTCATTCATATTCGTGTCTGCTTGCTCACCGCGAGCACTCGTGTAGCCCCGCTAACGGGCACAAAGAGGCTTAATAGCTGAGAAGACGCTCCATCTGTTCCGTGTTCATTTCATATAGAGCCAATGCGCACAGAGTGAACCCTCTTGTCACCCAGCCCTTGATATACGTATCCGTTATCGTGACGGGCCCAGCTTCAAATGTTTCATTCTGTTGCTTCTAAACGACGACGACCAAAAAGGCGGCGCACCTTGAAGTCTAAAACTAGCATGTTTGATTTTTTATTCAGGGTGTTAATTGGTCTGTAGAGTTCTGTGATTCATTGTTTTTGGTCGTATTGTGCACAAAAGTACACGTTTAAAATAAGTAAAGCTAACTTTACTGCAAGTAAAACAATAAAGTACTTTTATCTTTTTAATCATCAGCTGGTATGATTGCACGAACACTTATTTTTTTATAGGGAGAAGTTAAGTGTAGCTAATGGTACATGTCCAACCTGTCTAATTGACATTTTTATGTTGATTGACAGATGCCGTGTCGGCAGTCTTTGTCTGCCTGTCTGCATTTGAAGCCATCCAAACATGTCTACTCTCTGCTCTAACAGTGCGGTACTTTGCGTCCTACCACATTTAACATGTGGCTAATGGCGGAGCAGAGATGCCGCCAAGTAGACAGAGGTCCCACTCGGGAGGGAAAAGAGCACAAGTCCACAAACTTCTGTTGCGACTGTAAAGCAAGCGGAGCAGTTTTCAGTGCCGCTCAGACGTTATTGGGACAAATAAGTACTGACTCGCGGGTGCTGTGGTACGGGCAGTTGTGTGTGTATGTGTGTGTGTGTGTGTGTGTACGCACGCATATATTCATCCGTGCTTGTATATTTGATTGGGCAGGTCTTAGGCAGTGTGTTTAAAATTCCTCGGGAATGACACACTCGTGCAAACTGGGGTAATTCCGGGACACAGTCTGGCTCAGATTCCCTCAAGAGTGTTGCATTTGGTTTTTTTTTTATGGGAGGGGGGGTTGCACATGTGCTGCATTACGGAGTTGGGTTCGCGATTTTTGTGGCAGTTGCTCGGCAAACACCCCGCAACAGAGGAGACATTGTGGGTGATGGGCAGGAAGCCTTCTTGTGCCGCTTACATGTTGGACAGCATCACACTGTTAAATATGCCCTATTCTGCAAAAATGTATTTTAATATGATGTTATAACAGTAATACACGTGTGAGGAAAAATCTATAATCAAACACTCACTTGTTTGCTCCACTTTTGAGAGAAGACATGTTGCTGGCTTTATGACGTCATAAACAAAAACCTTTTTTTATGGAAATGAATACCACATCCGACCCACTCCGAGCTAGGTGAGCCAGATGAGTCGGACAGCTTTGTTTTAAAAAAGAAAAAAAAATCAGGTTTCGCTACAAATCTTAAAAAAAAAAATGTGCGTGACAAGTGTGTTTTGAACTTTAACAGAAAATATACATACTCCATACATAGCATGTTAGCACATGCTGTTATTGTGATGAATGGAATGGCCTTTATTGTCATTATAGTATAAGATGTACAATGAGATTGGAGAGCTTCTCATTTTAGTGCAATAGTCAAGTTAAAAAAGTATACAAAAGTAGAGTAAAAAAAAAGACAGTTTAACAAGATATATAATAATAATAATAATACATTTTATTTTCAAAATACTCAGACACTTTACAGAAGAATGGAGTTGAATAAAAGCAAGTAAACGGAGTAGAAGACACACCAAAATACAACATTCATTCATTAATACACAGTTAAAATATGATAAAAAGAGGGGCGGGGCACAGCAGTCAGATATAAAAAGTTCATTCATTCATTTTCTACCGCTTTTCCTCACGAGGGTCGCGGGGGGGTGCTGGAGCCTATCCCAGCTGTCTTCAGGCGTAAGGCGGGGTACACCCTAGACTGGTCGCCAGCCAATCCCAGGGCACATATAGACAAACAACCATTCACACTCACATTCATACCTATGGACAATTTGGAGTGGCTAATTAACCTAGCATGTTTTTGGAATGTGGGAGGAAACCGGAGTACCCGGAGAAAACCCACGCATGCACGGGGAGAACATGCAGTTGGTGGAATTGAACCCTGGTCTCCTAGCTTTGAGGTCTGCGTGCTAACCACTCGACTGCCGTGCGATTTAATTTATTTTACTACATTCATTCATTTTCTACTGCTTTTCCTCACGAGGGTCGCGGGGGGTGCTGGAGCCTATCCCAGCTGTCTTTGGGCGAGAGGCGGGGTCCACCCTGGACTGGTGGCCAGCCAATCACAGGGCACATATAGACAAACAACCATTCACACTCACATTCATACCTATGGACAATTTGGAGTGGTAATTAACCTAGCATGTTTTTGGAATGTGGGAGGAAACCGGAGTACCCGGAGAAAACCCAGAGATGCCCGAGGGTGGAATTGAACCCTGGTCTCCTAGCTGTGAGGTCTGTGCGCTAACCCCTAGACCACCGTGCCGCCCGATATAAAAAGTTAGACATTAAAAACAGATACAAGATATATACAAGATATGCATATGCATAGAACTTGAAGGCCTAATTTTCCGTGAACTCCCGGTCTGTTTCCACAAAGCACCGTCTCCGATCGACGACTTTGTCCAGAAGACGCTGCATTGCGCCGCGGAGAGAACAGTTGGCAAGTCAACGGTTTGCATTGCATTTGAATGTACATAAATAAGCAATGATACAAGGGACCGCCGCCCCAAACGCTAATATTTGAGGTCTCGTTGTGGTTTGATACATGGCGCAGAGTCCAAACGTTAGGGTTTTAGCGTTTAATGAATTGGCGGTGGCAAGAGGCTAGAACATTGCTGCACCGCTCAAGAGGTCCGCAGGGGGCTGGCTGTTGGGATTTCCCACAATGCTTTTAGCCACCGGGAGACACCCTTCCAGCGTGAGTGAGGGAGGAATGTGGCCGGAGTGTGGGAGCAACTGTGGAGGGTGGGAGTAGGGGGGGTTTGCAATGGCGGGGGGGGGGCTTCTCCTTACAAAATGGAGTAAGCGCTTGCCTTTTGATGAAGCGATGGTGCACACTCACGTGAACAGAGATGCGGCTTTGAACGGTACCTCAATTTTGTTATGTGTGTTTGTTTTTTAACCCACAGAGACGGCTACCTCCATCACGCCGTGTGGAAGGAGTGGAATTAGTTTCACTGGCTTCCACTCGGATTGGAGAGAAGTTTTGCTTGTATCAAATAGGCTGCTTTGGTTGTTCCTGGCTGCTGATGTGCAAGTGTGGAAGTGGTTCTTTGTCGGGTGTGAAGTAGTGGAACTACATCCAGGGATGCGGAGACGGGAGTGCGGTGGGGCAGATGGGCTTTGACGCGCAGGGTGAAACGTGCGCGAGATGCATATCAGAGGCAACCAGAGCACGCCGGCCGGAACGCTCCGACTGCTGTACTTGGGCTTTCGCCAGCGGATGCGTCGCTCGTGAGTCAGCTGTGCTCGTATCACTCACGTCTCAGACACAGACGCCCACCTGGGCACTGAGCGAAGAGAGCAATTGAGTAATAAACCCTCTGTGCTCCTACGGGGACGTCTGTGTCACACCCCCTGCTTGCCGGCCCCTCGTTTTTTTTATCACCACTTCCGTTGTGGTGACGGACGCAGAGCAGCTTCTGTCACCATGATATGACAAAATGTGACATTACACACATGTCACCTCCGCAGGGATGGAGTGGCTTTGAGAGCCGACTTGTTAGGCATGACCATAGGGTGGAGTGGGTGGGGGGGCAACATTTGAGAAGAAATGCTTGACAGATGGACTGAGGTAGTAATGATTTTTTAATTTTTTTACTGTCTACATACAGCAAAACGACAAATGGTCACATTGACAAAAAAGTAATAAAAATACATAATTTGCATGCAAGACCAGCAGTTGCCGATCTGACGGAACTGGTCAAAACTGTCTTTTTAATTCCTCGATTGGCATTACAGACGTCCAGATTCCGATCTTGAAGATCTGCTTTGGATATCGGCTTTAAGACGATCCGATTCACGTTGGTAACAAAGAGCCACACACCAATATGCTACGTGTGGAAATGCGCCTCAAAGCCGAGTTGCCACTCGACTCCCGCTGCAGATATGTCCGCGGTCGACTGTCGCTAAGTTAGTTTCACTGTGGACGTTGGCTACAGCGGTAGCTACCCTTCACTGTTCCCGCACTTCTGTGTCAACCGCTGGTCGTTAATACTACGGACTGCCGATAAGTTACCATGGCGTCGAAGAGACTAGTTTGTTTGATTGGATGAGGGACCCGACTCATCCGATTCCTCATCCCGTCCAGTGTGAGACCGGCACCAGAAAACATCAAGAGAGGCCACAGCACCTTGGATGGTAGAAATGCTAATTCATTAGTTATGCATCAGATTCCAATTGAGTGCATCCCATAATCGGTTCCCAGTTCCACATGTCCAAAAGGAGTAGGAAGAAGCAAAGCTTATTAAATCCTACCCCTCCATCTGGTACTTTTACAATCACTAACTGTTACATTTGTTCACTTCCTGCTTTCCTAATATAGTTTTACATTTTTTATATTTTTGATTTTTTTTTGATTTTTTTCAAATTTGTTTGAAATATTTTAGAATTTTTTTTTATTTTTTGTATTTTTTAATTTTTTGTCACGTTGCGAAGTACTCTGTGATATGAGCATCCAATGCCATAATGTGTACCATAGCGCGTGTCAATATAGTGATATATATAGCACATCATGACTGGTTCAAGACTCTTCATCCTTGGATTTAGCAAACATCAACTGCTTGTATTGTTTCTTGAATTGGCTCATCGTTGTGCATTGTTTGATTCCCTTACTCAATCCATTCCATAGTTTGATTCCACGTACTGAATATGTGAATTATATATATGAATTCATTCACAAATTAACAGATGGTTAATTTCCCCCGTGTTTGATTCGAGGAAATCTAATAAGAAATCTAATCAAAGCCCCATCAAATAAAAGGAAATGAAAGATCCTACACAAACTCAGAAAATGACAGCCTTATCGGATATGATTTGACTGAGATATGTTAAATATGATTTTTTTTCCAATGGTATATTTATATTATTTGACATCCACAGATCTTGGACGGGATCTTGTTGATGTGACATTACGGCATCTAACCTTGCATATGTCGGATAAGATTTGAAATCATATGAAAAATGTTATGGTAAAGTTCTTGGAAGAACACCAAGCTAAAGAAATTGAACATGTCAAACACTGAAGCACTGAAATGTTTCCATCCTGCATCCTCAAACATAACTTTGAGTTTTAGACCATGCACACAAAGTTTCTTTTGTGCATTTTCACGGAAGCGAGCACTTCCTCCTACTCCTGTCAGCGTGTGTGATCTCCCGTAGATGTATGTCAAATGTTACGTCGCCGCCATCCCGGCTCTATCTTTAGCAACGCGGCATTCCTGACATTCTGCGTGTGCCACGTTTGAGTCATGATGGCCTTGTGCAGGGTGTGGCGTGCTGGGATGATGATGATGATGATGATGATGATGACGCTCTTCACCCAGTCACCTCAACGGATGAGCTCATAGATGCTGGGATGTTTTTGTTTCCTCAATCACAGATGAAAAAGGAGCGGCTCGTTTGTTTGCCACGGAGCTAGTGTGGAAATTTCAAGAGGTTCAATTCCGAGTGCAATCTTAAAGATTAGAAATGTGATCTATTTCTTTGAAGATTTATTGGTATTTATTCTATTGTAACGCTGATTTATTTTGCGTGAAGTCAACTTGCATTTTCCGATAGAAAATATGTTCTATTTTATGACAAATGCAAAAGTCCTAGAGGGAAAATTTAGCTTGACTGCATTAGCTTGAGAACATTACAACCATTTGAGCGTCGTCAACATCAGAGACGGAGAAGTCGCAGGAATTAGATAATTTTCAAAATAAAACACAGCATAGCGTCACTGTAAACGTGGTCCTTAGGGGACCTGAGTGGTGGGCGGACAGGAAATGGGTTCAGTTGAGTTGAGTTTTAGCTTGTTATGGATCAGTTCTGAACAGTATGAGCAGTAACCCATGCTATTATTATTATTTTTGTTATTATGACGGATCATTTAAACCTGCAATAAATACCTGTTCTGACGATCACGTCGAGTGGCTGTCTCAGTGAACGATTACTGACCCCTAGTGGCCGATGTCAAATACTACATTCACAATTACAATGCTTCTTCTGCCTTGTATTTGATTTGTATTTTCGTTAGTGAATTGAGACATTTTTATGCTTAAAAATGGCCAATAATAAGTACAATTTGCTTAAATATGCTAAATTCAACCACAAAACAATAATCATTTATTAATTTTTGAAAAACCATGATAGAGTGAAGGCACGATGTTTGAACCGCGAGGGACGATTGTACATACATTTTGGCAAATATTTTTCCAATAACTGGGGATGTCCGTAATTATCGGCACAGACAATATCATCATAAAAATGCGATATCGGTTTTGCAAATGAGAGTTTCTTATATTCAGGGTTGTCTTATATTGGCATCAATAAGGTAATTAATGCCGTTGTTATCCAGAAGTGCGTACTTGATGATCCCTTTTCATTTCCATATATTCCTGCAGAGGAGAATGTGTATGATACCGCCCGAAACAAATAAAGCTTGAAGGGGAAATCTTGAGACGGAGGCAGAACAGACGGGGAAAAGGGGGCAGGGGCGGGTGGGTGGGTGCTAGAGAGCGTGGAAGGGAGCAATACTTCTTTGTGACTGAATTGCAAAGCCGGATTTGCATAAATAAGGCTGAAACCATCGACAGGCCGAGCCGGCGGCACGGCTGGAAATGAGGCGAGCCAGTTTGTTTTTGGATATTCGCTCCCACTTTTCCTGCCTCTCCTTTGAGACGTGTCAGAAAGATTCCAGCCAGCGTGATGAATTAAAAGCCAGTGGACCCGCTTTAATGCGAGGCCAAGGCCCCTCTTGATCCCACACCATGAACCCAAACCTCAGGTACAAATTGTATCATCTCCCCCTCCAAAGGGAGTTTGGTGACGTAGCAAAAGACGGGCGGATGCTTGCTTCCTGAGATTGCCGTGACATAAGCGTGTAATGAAATGTTCCCGTTTAGTCCCACTTGTATAGGAAAACCCTCGTTGATTGGACGGCAGAAGCAGAAAAATCAACCTTCTGTTTCCCCATTAAAGGTCATGCATGAATCCTCAGGTGATCATTTTCAGTTTTGTTTTTTTTTAATACGGCGTGTCTGATCACCTCGATGCTGCTTCTGTACATGCTTGCTAGATCTAGATCTTTTTTATTGCAATCTACCAGTTGGTAGCTCACATTATGGTCTTTAAGTTTGGGTCTTGTATATAATTTTGAATAAATAATAATAAGAATTTTAGAGGCAGCACGGCGGTCGAGTCCACCAGTCCAGGGTGTACCCCGCCTCTCGCCCCGAGACAGTTGGGATAGGCTCCAGCACCCCCGCGCGACCCTCGTGAGGAAAAGCGGTAGAAAAGGAGTTTTTAGACATTGTTCCAACCATAACAATGCTAACAACGCTAACAATGCTATTTTGCTATTATTGCTATCTTAACCTTACATTTTGGGCTGCGCGGCGGACTGAGTGGTTAGCGCGCAGGCCTCACAGCTCGGAGACCAGGGTTCGATTCCACCCTCGGCCATCTCTGTGTGGAGTTTGCATGTTCTCCCCGTGCATGCGTGGCTTTTCTCCGGGTACTCCGGTTTCCTCCCACATTCCAAAAACATGCTAGGTTAATTAGCCACTCCAAATTGTCCATAGGTATGAATGTGAGTGTGAATGGTTGTTTGTCTATATGTGCCCTGTGATTGGCTGGCCACCAGTCCAGGGTGGACCCTGCCAGCTCCAGCACCCCCGCGACCCTCGTGAGGATAAGCGGTAGAGTGTCAGAATTAAACCTCATAATTTCTTCGTCACACACTTTGTCAGCCTCTCTCTTTGGCCGTCGCTTTCTTCTCGAGGCAAATGAGCTCCTTAGCTTGAGCTGTGGTCTTCATCATGCAGTAGTATATGTGCCCTGTGATGAATGTCAAGTTTTGCGTGTGGGCAGGTAGAGGGACTTATTTGGCATTGAGCAGTCTGATGGCCAGGGCGAAGTAGCTGTTCCTAAACCTGGTTGTTCTACAGCGGATGCTGCAGAGCCTTCTCCCCAATGCCAGGCTGGGGGTATGTGGGGTCAGAGTAGATCCGATGGGTTCTTGATACCAGGTACTAGATTGCTGTAGGATTCCTAACACAATGTAAACGGGATAGAGGGAGCAACATTTTTTCTGTAAATGGAGAAAAAAAAAGTTTGTTGTAAAATTTGTCAATGGAGTGACGCTCCCCGGGCTGCCAAAGTTAGAGCATCAACGTGTCTTCATCCTCTCCACTGTACTGTCAGTAGTGACGTTTTCCTTCATTGGACTTGTCACTCGGTTGCTTTCACATGTCGACATGCACGTATTTCCTAACAAGAATCAGTAGACTTGAGTTACCGTTTGATTTTGTTACAGTTGGCTTAGTGTATTAGAATGTTTGGCTCAGAGCCTCACTGTTGCCTTTCTGTTTCACTTTTTTCATGCTTAAGGGTTCAAATATTATATTATTATTGAAATGGAATTGTTACAGTTTTACATCATGTAAAGTTAGCATTAAAAAAAATCTACAGCCAGTGTTCACAAAATTTTCATTTTCTAACGTTGATATCTGACATCTGTAATGGCGACATGTTTCTCCCAACAAGGTCACTGATGTTAGAACCAGTCCTGAGAGTACGGATCCATCACAAGTGACTGTTCCTCATTCACTTATTTGTCAGAGGAATCCAATCTGCTTCATTACCCCTTCCTCCGTTTAAATGTTTTAATTACTAGACACCATAGAGGGTGAAATATTGAAATTGCATTCAGTTTTTCTTTGAAGAAAAAGATGAACCGCTCTGCTATTTAATTACTGCCTCATTAAAAGCTCCTAAATTGCATCTTCCCACATTCTGTTCTGGACCGGAATGAATGCACATTGATAATGGAACGGGGTTGAGGAAGTTAAAGTCAATTTTTTTGCACACATGGCATCAAAACTACTAAATTACACCAAAAACTAAATGAGTCCAAACAACTAAATTTATAGAGCAAAAAAAGATTAGTACATACGAACGTATGTAAGCTACATCAGTCTATTAGCTATGTGTGTTCACGTAACATGAGTTGTTTAGTAAACGGAAAGATGTTTTTGGAGTGGCCAATTAACCGAGGTTGTAGTAAAATAAATTAAATCGCACGGCGGTCGAGTGGTTAGCACGCAGACCTCACAGCTGGGAGACCAGGGTTCAATTCCACCAATGTTCTCCCCGTGCATGCCTGGGTTTTCTCCGGGTACTCCGGTTTCCTCCAAAACATGCTAGGTTAATTAGCCACTCCAAATTGTCCATAGGTATGAATGTGAGTGTGAATGGTTGTTTGTCTATATGTGCCCTGTGATTGGCTGGCCACCAGTCCAGGGTGGACCCCGCCTCTCGCCCAAAGACAGCTGGGATAGGCTCCAGCACCCCCGTGACCCTCGTGAGGAAAAGCGGTAGAGAATGAATGTAGTAAAATAAATTAAATCGCACGGCAGTCGAGTGGTTAGCACGCAGACCTCACAGCTAGGAGACCAGGGTTCAATTCCACCAATTGCATGTTCTCCCCGTGCATGCGTGGGTTTTCTCCGGGTACTCCGGTTTCCTCCCACATTCCAAAAACATGCTAGGTTAATTAGCCACTCCAAATTGTCCATAGGTATGAATGTGAGTGTGAATGGTTGTTTGTCTATATGTGCCCTGGGATTGGCTGGCCACCAGTCTAGGGTGTACCCCGCCTCTCGCCCCAAGACAGCTGGGATAGGCTCCAGCACCCCCGTGACCCTCGTGAGGAAAAGCGGTAGAGAATGAATGTAGTAAAATAAATTAAATCGCACGGCAGTCGAGTGGTTAGCACGCAGACCTCAAAGCTAGGAGACCAGGGTTCAATTCCACCAATTGCATGTTCTCCCCGTGCATGCCTGGGTTTTCTCCAGGTACTTCGGTTTCCTCCAAAAACATGCTAGGTTAATTGGCCACTCCAAATTGTCCGTAGGTATGAATGTGAGTGTGAATGGTTGTTTGTCTATATGTGCCCTGGGATTGGCTGGCCACCAGTCCAGGGTGTACCCCGCCTCTCGCCCCAAGACTGCTGTGATAAGCTCCAGCACCCCCGCGACCCTCGTGAGGATAAGCGGTAGAGTGTCAGAATGAAACCTCATAATTTCTTCGTCACACACTTTGTCAGCCTCTCTCTTTGGCCGTCACTTTCTTCTCGAGGCAAATGAGCTCCTTAGCTTGAGCTGTGGTCTTCATCATGCAGTAGTCCAGACTTTGGAAACCAGGTTCAAGATAGTAGATGGTAGTTACGTATTTCACCCGGAAGGCTAGGCGTTCCCAAACAACGACCGGCTTTCGAGGCCTAGCTTCTCCTGGCCGCCGTTGTGAGCCAATGCGCTGCGCTCCATTCATTTACGGCGTAGGCGCTATCGCCGGGTCCTTGGACTTGTCCTTCGCTTAACACGTACGGCGTGGGAAAGCCCACGTACTGTTCCACCCCTCGTTGTACCACACTGTGCAATGTGTATTGAGCACAAAGAGGAACGTTTAGTCACTCCAGCGGTCCCCTCCCTTCCTTATTGCAAGGTTTGTCCAAACTGTGTAAACGAGACACATAAGGCTCCTCTGTTCTTGCACTCAAGAAGCCTCCTTATGCTCACGTGCCTTTGCGATATGTTCAGCATAAAGTAAATCACTTTTCCTTTAGACTGTTGAGAGATTAGTGTTGCTGCTGGAGCAGGAGTCTTCCCCCCCTCCCTCATTCCCGGTGACAACCCTCATACTACCCACCCCCCCTAGCCAAAACTCTCCAACACAGTCCACCTCCTTCCTCCCCAGGAGGACTTTGGAGCCAGTTCCAAAGTTACAATGTGGCGTGTTTGGAAGAGCTCCGAAATATTTTTGGGATGACAAAGCAGTTTCACCGACTGGGTCGCTTTCTCATGCAATCCTCCCGCTCACTCACCAGCACTAAATGGTCTACTCGTACACCTCACGGTCTCGGCTCAAAGGCACTAAAGCACCCGTCCACGCGGGAACGCTGTTGCTGAGTGGACGGGAGGCTGAAACCATAAAATACTTTTGTCATACTGAGTCATGTTACAGTTGAAAGGTCAAATGGATTTGAGGGGTGATGCGTTGTCTTTTAGGGCGTCCTCACACCCAAAAAAAATTACAAAAACAAAAAAACAAACAAAAAAAAACTTAAACTATATTAGGAAAGCAGGAAGTGAACAAATGTAAGAGTTAGTGATTGTAAAAGTACCAGATGGAGGGGTAGGATTTAATAAGCTTTGCTTCTTCCCACTCCTTTTGGACATGTGGAACTGGGAACTGATTATGGGATGCACTCAATTGGAATCTGATGCATGTCCTCGTACTTCAGTATGTGACAAAAAATAAAATAATAATACAAAATTAAAAATTAAAAAACATTAAAAATTTCAAAAATTAAAAAAAACGCAAACTATATTAGGAAAGCAGGAAGTGAACAAATGTAACAGGGTAGGATTTAATAAGCTTTGCTTCTTCCTACTCCTTTTGGACATGTGGAACTGGGAACTGATTATGGGATGCATTCAATTGGAATCTGATGCATGTCCTCGTACTTCGGTATGTGACATAAAATAAAATAATAATACAAAATTTAAAAAACATTAAATTTCAAAAATTAAAAAAAAACTGCAAACTATATTAGGAAAGCAGGAAGTGAACAAATGTAACTGATTATGGGATGCACTCAATTGTAATCTGATGCATGTTCAAATGAAATAAAACCATTACCATTACCATAATGTTGGTGGAGTTCTGAATTGTGCAACTTTAGGGGTCTTCAGATGCTTCCTGTATATGTTTAGTTTTGCTGTAGACTGCCTTTCCATTTTTGTTAATGGTCTCCTTTTCTCTCTCTCTCTCTCTCTCTCAACAGTGTGCCCAAGGGCCATTGAAAGCCCCCTTGAGGAGTTTCATAAATACACAGTGAACGAGAGAAGACTCCTGGACTATTATTGTTTTTACACATTTTCTCCCACACACATATACATACATACACACATACACACACACATACACACACACACACAGGGGCGCGCAGACACACTCCTCACAGACAAGGACTTAAGAGAGAATGTTGGAGGTCCAAGAGGAGAGGCCAGCGGCGGCAGGTACAGCAGCGACACATTTCGGCAAGAAGGAGCGCGGCAAGAAAGAGCGAGAGGACGCCAAGGACGGACGGGGAAACCTCACTAACCTCGGGAATCCCGGCTCCAGGAACGTGCGTGCCAAGGCGCCGCTGACACACGCAGGAAGTCCTCATCAGCTCATCACTTCGCCTTGTTCTGTCGTCCTGGTAACCCCATCAATGCACTCCAATAGGCTAAAGAACTCCCCATCCACCAACACACAAAGGTGAGTGCAGCAGGGCGGCCGTTCCAAGATCACGTTTAGCAGAGCGGGTATTTAACCGCTAAGCAAAGCCAGCACGGCAAAGTCGATGGGGTGCATATGTTTTTCCATTTTGCATTGCTTGTCATGCCGCATTAGAAAAGGGCCTTCCCCGCAAAATTGGAAGCATACAATTGTCCAAAATGCCCGATCCGACATTCCCGACTTTTCTTCTCGGTGTTCAAAATGGTGTGTTTTGAAGTTATCTACAACTCCTAAGTCTTATGAACGGTGGCGGAGAAGTCTTTCTTCTCACGGCTCAAATTTAGGATTTATGGCAACTTGCCGGGAATCACCGCTCAGTACCGTTTTTTTTTTTTTAATGGCGGCCAGAAAGTCTTTTTAGCTAAAGACCTGCCTCACGGTCACTATTCTGCTCTGTCCACGTTATGGCGGGTCGTCTCATGAATAAAGTACAGTTCAAGGCCACATTCTACAACATTCATTCAATGATATTTTTTGCTGATAACCATGTAACTGATTAGGGGGGGGGGGGGGGGGTGTCTCCATGCGGTTCTGAGCGGGACACAGTCGGCATGGTCGGAGATTAGGCAAGTTGGCCAAGACGAGAAGAATGCAGTTACTATGTACTCAACTTGATATTTATGGTATACAATATTTTTTAAAAGAAACCACTTGACTGCTCGTTTTTAGGATTTTTGGCTTTTGGTGTCGTAGTTTCATTTTGTCTGCGTATGATATGATATAATCTTGCATTGACGATTTTTCTACGCAAAATTGGTGAGGTCCCGGCTTGTTTTTTCACATTTAATTGATTCCAGACTTGACCGTAATAAATAAATATGTTTTTTTACATTTATTAGAGCCCTCTGGACATGAAATAACACCCCTATGAGTCACCTTTATATTTGTATTAGTCAATATAGTAGATATAATCAGAGAAAATAGTAATGGTAATGGTTTAATTTCATTTGAACATGCATCAGATTACAATTGAGTGCATCCCATAATCAGTTCCCAGTTCCACATGTCCAAAAGGAGTAGGAAGAAGCAAAGCTTATTAAATCCTACCCCTCCATCTGGTACTTTTACAATCACTAACTCTTACATTTGTTCACTTCCTGCTTTCCTAATATAGTTTTAACTTTTTTTCATTTATTTATTTATTTATTTTTAATTTTTTTTAATTTTTTTTTAATTTTAAATGTTTTTGATTTTTTTGTTAATTTGTATTTTTTTTATCACATAGTGAAGTACTTTGATATGAGCATCCAATGCCATAATGGGTACCATAGTAAGTGTCAATATAGTGATATATATAGCACATCATGACTGGTTCAAGGTCCTTACTCAATCCATAGTTTGATTCCACATACTGGAATCCAGTATGATTCCAGACTGCATGACCGTAATAAATAAATATGTTTTTTAACATTTATTAGAGCCCCCTGGACATGAAATAACATCCCTATAGTCACCTTTACATTTGTATTAGCCCATATAGTAGATATAATCAGAGAAAATAAGACACGTTAGCTATCAGGCAACCTAAATAAAGAGCTGTAAAAAAAAAAAAAAGCATGTTTGAGGTCAGTTGTGAGATGTACGTTTGTCACCGAGACTACAGGTGGCCGTGATATTTTCCTCAGCAAATGGGTGTACCTGAGACTGGTGTGAGAATGGTAATGGAATGGAGTTCCTGTCCGTGCAGCCTCAACCAAAGGGCCTCCTTGTGTGATCCGGAGATGTCCTGAGTTCAGAGAGTGCATTGTCTTTGGAGCGTTTCCCTGCTAACTCATGCTTCAGTCACTGGAAACAGCTGGATGGACTGCCAGAAAACTCTCCCTGGCCTGGCCTTCCCTTCCCTTCCCTTCCCTTCCCTTCCCTGCCTTTCCCTTCCCTCCTTCTTCTACCAGCAAGCCCAATGTGTTTGTACATATCGTGAGCTGGGCTGCGGTTGTGCTTTTTGGACTTGTTGGCATTCGCTCCATGCTGCTTGTACAAGTGTGTACGAGGGCGAGTGGGAGGGAGGGATTAGGGTGTGGAAAGAAAGTTCCCTGAAAGTTGGATTCATGTGCTCGACGAGACTGAGCTGCTTTCATAGCACTCTAGTAAACGGCAGCAGTCATGTCTATATAAGTCATGGTTGGAATATTTGGAAGCTGAAACGTGTGTGTATTATTCACACGGTAAATGATGCTGTCCATTCATCCTTTTTACCTTGTGTTGGCTTCCACGGATACGGTAGAACATTAGGCTTTCTTGTGGGTGGGAGGGTTCAGTTCCAGTGTCAAACTACTGCCTCAAACATCTTGCTATTTAACAAAGCTGACCTCTGTTCAAAGTAAAAACAAAACAAAACTGTGTTGGTTGAATTTTGAATTGTATGTCTGGGTTCCCAAAGTTGGCTACACATGGGGGGGTACGCAAATTATGCAGTGCGCTTGAATATGATATGACATATGACAGCGCCTGCACAACACAGTGCAGAAGGAGATGGAGGATGACGTTGTTCATTGTTCTGTGTGTAATTAAACTTATTAAAGACTTTATTAAACTACAAGGGAAATTGCTCGGTTACAGTAGCTCAATTGCAGAATAAATAAATAAATTAAGTCATTAATTAACCCTTAGATGCGCGAGTGACCGGACCCTCCACTCTTCCATAAGTGGGTCAAAAATGACCCATACTAGAATCAATGCCTTTTTATGCAAATTTTGCCATTTTGGTTAGGAATAATCACTTGTATGATATTTAGTATTATATTTAGGTTCATTTATTCATGACAGCCAAAATTGATAAGAATCAAAGGTTCATATTGGATTCCATAGAAAATACATGCGGGTCATTTTTGACCTACTTATGGAAGGTTGGGGTAGTAACATAAAAACAAAAATTTCTTAAAATGAATAAAAGGTAAGTTAAAAATGTGAACGGGATGATATCAAAAACACATTTTTTTTAGGAATACATGGAATATGAAATTATTTTTAAAAAATTATTACAAAGATATTTCAAGAAAACAACCTGACCAGGTCATTTTTGACCCACTTATGGAAGGTTGGGGTCGTAACACAAAAACGAACATTTCTTAAAATGTATAAAAGGTAAGTTAAAAATGTGAATGACATGATATCAAAAATATGTTTTTTGAGGAATACCTGCAATATGAAATGATAAAAAATTTTCATTCCAAAGATATTTCAAGAAAACAACCTGACCGGGTCATTTTGTGACCGTGTTGGTGTCAATTTCGCCATCAAACATGGCGGCTTCCGTCTCAACATTGTCGGAGTATGTCATGTTAGGTAGTCGGTTTTTTGCTGTAATTACTGGGTCTGGATCCAATTAACCGTGATTATTGTACATATAAAATATATAACGATGATAGCGTGGGTTGAATTCTCACCCCTCCGGTGGGAAAACTACTACATTATACTTGAATCAAATCAAATATTCATAAAAAAATGCTAACTGTCCTTTCCCTCCCTTTGTTTTTTCAGCCCTAAACCTAAGACGGAGGTCATGGTACGCTCACCTCCTGTCATGTCCCCCTCCACCGCCTCCCAGATGGACTCTAAAATGCCCAATCAGGGCAAGCCGGGGAGCGCCGGCAGCCAATCGCAGCCCTCGCCCTGCGATGCCAAGACCCTGGGTGCCAAAGGAGCACAGAGCGTGTCAGGGGGCATCGGGCTGAAGAACGGCCAGAGCATGACCTCCGGCCCCGGCTCCAAAGTCAAAGTGAAAAGGGAAAGAAGCACATCCGTGGAGTCGTTCGAGCAGGCGGAGAGCGGGACGCCCACCAGCGAGGAAAAAGGTAGAGTAGGATTCAGCGGCGTGATTCATGTGCGGCAGGTTTCAGGGGCCGGTGCTACTCCAAGACCTTGTAAAGATTTGCTGTCACAAGCTATGATTTTATAGGTAAATGACGCCGTTTGTCTTGGTAATGAAGGCTTTAACTGCTCCCTGCTGAAGGAACAGAACTAAATGCTGGGATGCTATTTTGCCTGCAGTTTATGTTAGTCTTAGTTCCTATAGATGCTCTTTCTTTTTCAGGATGGGAGAATATTTACATTTTCTCAACTGTTGGGATTGATTCTTAAACAATCTCGATGCAACTGAGGCAACATGTTGATGTAGTCTCAACTAGTTTGTTGTCTAAAGAAGTAGAACATGAGGTCAGATGTGGTTGTGGGCAGGTCGGGTTTTTGTGTGTCCATAGAACATGGATCACAATCCACATATACATGGACCCAAATATTCCAATTCCATTCAGGTTATTTGCTCAAACGGAAAGAATCTACCCTTTGTATACACCTCATTCCCAAAGAAAAGTGCCAATCCCAATGAACATATAATGGGATTCCCAGGGGTGGAATATTCCTTTCCCCAATCCGATTGAGGTATCTTGTACCCGCTCAAACGGAAAGTTGTCAGACTGCGTTCTTCTTCTTCTTCTGTTGTTTATTGGCGGTTGGCAGGCAGCTTTGGTGTGCATTAGCGCCATCTGTGGAACAGAATCTAAACCCTTCTATACGCCATTCACAAGTCCACTTTTATTCCAAAAGAAAATACATATCTATATAAAACATGTGCCCAGCTTCATTATCAAATATTAGCAAGATTCAACTTTATCTTTTCCTGTTCCCGGGTGCGTTCTTTCAGCCAATGCTGAGATATGACGTAACACGCAGCTCCAGACGTTCTTCACTTTTAAAAAAATGGAGGCCAGCAATCGGCACTGGACTGCTAAGGAAAGTTTGTTTTGGATTCAAACTAAATTCCAAGACTGGACGAAGGAAAAACTGGCAATACGGAGTTATTCCAACAAGTGGAAGAAAAACTCCAGGAAGTCGGTATCACGTGATGTTGGTGTTTACGTTTTACTGGGCATGCCCCATTGACTATTCTGGTTGATTATAGCTGCGCATGGAGACACGCGATTGGAATATTCCTTTCCATGTATACCATTGTTTTTGGAAAGGTCATTCGGAAAGAGAAAAAATCCTCGTGGCTACAGTTTCATATTTTTCACAACAAAAATTTGGCCATTTATGTTCCATTATAAGATAAATGTCAAAATAAAATAATAAATAAATAATACTAAATAAAGAATATTTAAAAAAATTAAATTAATAATAATAATAATAATACATTTTATTTGAATAGCGCTTTTCAAAGTAAAATATAAAAATATTCAGAGTAAAATATACGTTAAAATACAAAAAATCATTCGTTAATACAGCCGGGCGGGGCACAGCAGTCAGGTATGTAAAGTTAGACATTAAACAGATTTAAACATGTGGGTTTTTAGTTGTTTTTTGAAACTGGGAAGGTCAAATAAAAAAAATAATAACAAAAATAAATGTCATTTTAAATAGTTTTGAGCTGACCTTATTGGAATATGATTTGTTTTGTTTAACCATAGTACTTATAAAGTACACATGTCCATTCATAAGTGTCTCCTTCACAGTCATTGTCCGTGTCTCCGCCCAGTGTAAGACCACTATTGGTTTTGTCCACGCAGACAGCAGCAGGGTAAAGAGGATGTGCGTGGCGGAGAGGAGGCAGCCTTACAGCGGAGCAGACTGGTGCTCCGGGGGAGAAAGTGACGAAGACGACAAAGGATTCTTCAGTAAGAGTCTTTTTTTTTTTTTTTTTTTTTTAATACACGCTAATAACACGCCACCCAAACTCCACGTCCTAAATCCCACACGCCCGTCCTCTTCCCCGCAGACTGCAACTCCAGTGACGTGAAGCCCCCGGACTCTGTCAGCCATTCTACCTCCAACGCCGGGCTCAGCCGCTCCTCCACGCCCTCCCACAATTTACTGGGAGGCCAGGGCTCCGCGGCAGAACCTGCTAGCGGGCAGAAACCTGGCTCAAAAGTCGTCTACGTCTTCACCACGGAAATGGCTAACAAGTAAGGACGCACGTCAAGGATGTACATCTGCTTTTAGCGTTAGCAGCTAAGAACGTACCGAACACTGCAAAACGACAACAACAGTAAACCAGGAAGTGATAAACGTGTCAAGTTTGCTGATGCTCGTCTTCCTGTCTTCAGGGCAGCCGATGCAGTTCTCACAGGCCATACGGAAAACATCATTGCCTTCCACATGAAAAACATCTCCAACAGCAAAGATAAAGCTCACCTCCTTTTGGTAAGAAACTCCATCCATCCATCACGTTTCAAACCCTCGCCTTTCTTGTTTTGTTCTAACCGTGTTTGTTTTTGATTTCAAGAACAACGCAGCAAACACGCTTCGAAATGACTCAAAGTCTTCCCAGCAACAGCCGTCCCACGGCCAAGATCCGAGCCACCAGCCCGGGTCCAAGCCGTCCTTAGCGGGCATGGCGGACGCGGCCCCGCCCCAGTCTGCCAACCAGGGAAGCCAACCCGGCGTTCTGTCCCAGGATGGGTCGTCCGCTGCGGGCATCGAATCCAAAAATCTTCCCGGGAGTAGCCCCAGCAGCAACACGGCCCCGATGGACCAGACGCCCATCAACCAAGCCGAGGCAGGCCTCAACGCTAACACTTCGGGGGAAGGAGTGCAGGGCGGGGGCCCTCCTGGGCCCGGTCTAACGCCACAGCAGCAGCAGCAACAGTTGGCCCAGGAACTTTTGAACATGGAGGCCAACACCGAGGGTCTTTCCCAGGAACAGTTGGAGCACCGCCAGCGCTCGCTACAGACGTTACGGGATATCCAGCGCATGCTTTTCCCAGATGACCGCGACGCCCCGCCCCCTGGGCCTGCACAGCCCCATGGGGGGCCCCACGATGGAGGCCCTGATGGTGCACCCCGGAGATCCGAGCCAGGACCTTTACAGGCCATGATGGCGCAGTCTCAAAGCCTTGGACCACCAGGGGGGCCGGGGGGACCTCGCCCACAAGGTCCACCCTTTGGTCCACCGCATGGACCCAGAGACATGCCCCCGTTTCCACAAGATGAAATGGGCCCCCATATGGGGGGCCCCGGAGGCTGTGGAGATGGCGATCAAATGACCCCGGAACAGGTGGCCTGGTTGAAGCTCCAGCAGGAGTTTTATGAGGAGAAAAGGAAGAAACAGGAAATGCAGCACCGGCCACTTCCTCCAGACATGATGATGCACCCCCACGGCCCACGCGGCATGATGAGAGGGCCCCCGCCGCCCTATCAGATGGGCCCAGGAGAAATGTGGGGCGGACCAAGCGGGCCGCAAGATCCTTACCCGGAACGCATGGGCATGGGTCCCGGCCCCGGCCCGAGGGGCATGCCCCCACACATGCAGAGGATGCCTGGCTTCTCGGGTATGATTAATCCTGAGATGGAGGGACCTCCACGGCCTGGGATGGGATGGCCTGACGACATGCCGCCTCGCATGGGAGATGCACGAGGATTTCCCGGCGGTCCCGGGGCCATGTTTTCTGGTCCAGGCGGTCGAGGCGAGCGCTTCCCAAACCCTCAGTCGGTCCAAGAAGCAATGTTCCACCAAGGCATGGGGGGGGACAAGGGGCTGCCCCCCGGCATGATGATGGACATGCAACGAATGATGAGCCACCAAAGAGGTGGCATGGAACCCGGCAATGGCATGGGAATGTTTCCCAGAATGCCCGGCGACGGTCCCATGAGCCCGTCGTCAAGGCTCCAGGGAATGGGGGCTCGAGAAATGGGTCCCGAGTTTGGCATGGGACCGGGTCCCGGGCCGGGCCCCCACATGCATCCTTCCAAACTACGAGAGCCTCCGATGAACATGAGTCCAGACGAGATGATGAGGATGAGAGGAGGACCCCCGATGGAAAACATGGCCGCACAAGGAAGGTCGATGCAAGGACCACCCTTCCCCGAGCAGCCGCAACCTGGAGACTTTCCTCTTGGACCTGGCCGGCCTTTCCCAGGGGGTCCTGGAGGAATGAGGGGCCCACATGGAGAACCACCATTTGGCCCGGAACACAGATCCACGCCAACGGGAGGCAATGGTCGTATGAACCACCTGCCCCCTAATGCCGGGCCTCCGCAGGGCCAAAGAGGGCGGAAGCCGGCTGATCTGAATGTCCAGGCGGGAGGGGGCAACTCCCCCAGCGTGAACCCACTCAAGTCCCCCCCGCTGAGGCAGGTGCAGTCCCCCATGATGGGCTCGCCGTCCGGAAACCTCAAGTCACCTCAAACGCCGTCCCAGCTGGCCGGAATGCTCACAGGTCCCACGGGCCCCGCCGCTCCTCCGGCGCCTCCGTCGTCGGCACCGATGAAGTCGCCGCACTCCATGATGGGATCGGCCGGCGCCTCTCCTGTTCACATGAGGTCTCCTTCTCTTCCCAACCCCTCACCGGGGTGGGCGTCCTCGCCCAAACCGCCCATGCAGAGTCCAGGCGTGCCGCCACAGGGCGGCAAACCACCGCTCAGCATCACCTCGCCGAACATGATGGGGAACATGGAGCAAGGTACAGCACACGACGTTTGGTCAGATAATTCCTGGTTGTATTCCGCTGTGGGGAATCTGCTTTGATTCCCAGTCATTCCAAAGTGTTGAGACTCATTTGGTTTCTTGACAGGCGTTCCGAACTTGATCCTGATCTCCATATTTTCCTATCATTGCTTTTTCATCATAATTTCATTTTTAAAAAGTGTTTTGTAGGTTCAAATCTTGACAAAATAGACACATTTATTGATAGACTGATTCCCTGTTTTCTATAATTATGGAATACCATCAATATCTTATCTTATATCATCCTTGACAAAAATCCTCATGTGACCAAAGGGAATTTTTGGAAGACCAAAAAATGTGGGAAAAAACGACGTTGTAATCAAATAAATGAAATACACGCGTTAAATAGGGCTGCACGGTGGTCGAGTGGTTAGCGCCCTCGATCATCTCTGTGTGGAGTTTGCATGTTCTCCCCGTGCATGCGTGGGTTTTCTCCGGGTACTCCGGTTTCCTCCCACATTCCAAAAACATGCTAGGTTAATTAGCCACTCCAAATTGTCCATAGGTATGAATGTGAGTGTGAATGGTTGTTTGTCTATATGTGCCCTGGGATTGGCTGGCCACCACAGCTGGGATAGGCTCCAGCACCCTCGTGAGGACAAGCGGTAGAAAATGAATGAATGAATGAATGAATGAAGACCCTAAATAGTATGCAAGATTATCCATCTATTTCCATGTATATTTAAGACTCCATGGCCTGTAGTCCGTTGTCTCCCCCTTGTGGTCATACCGAGTACTCCACCTCACATTGACACATCATAGCAGTGCTCGTGCCAATTGTTAAAACCATAAAGTATTGTGACGTGTAAACATTGAAGTCATTATACATTACTTCCTTCCTCCAGGTGGTAATGGCCCCGCCTCAGCCCCCCCTTCCTCGGGCGCCGCCTCGGGCTCCATGTCCCTGCCGGGCAACGTGCCATCGGGCAGCCCTTACACCATCCCCCCTGAGCCGACGCTGTCCCAGAACCCGCTGTCCATCATGATGTCTCGCATGTCCAAGTTCGCCATGCCCAGCTCCACGCCGCTTTACCACGACGCCATCAAGACCGTCGCCAGCTCCGACGACGATTCGCCCCCGGCTCGCTCCCCGAATCTGCCGTCGGTCAACAACAACGGTAACGTTGTTTGTCTTTGGAAGACATGCTAGCATACGTGTGCTACAGATATCCTCGATGCGCTCGTCCGTAGCGTAAAGGCGTGTACCAAATTTAAGGTTGCAGTGGGTGTACAGCAGCTAGCCATGAAGAGTTAGCTTAGCTAGTTAGCCTAGCTAATGCTACAAACTTGCACAGCTAATTGTTTTCTTTTGTCCACAAGGTATGCCAATGAACCACCAAGGAAACCCACGCATGATGGGACCCGGCAACGCTGGACCCATGCCGGCCCTCAGCCCTCTCGGTATGAACCCGATGGGGTCCCAGCCTCTATCGCACGGCATGCCCCCGCAAATGCCTTCCCCTAACGCACCCAACATGGGCCCCGGTATGATGCCGCACGGCATGATGATCCCGCCCAACCCGCAAGACCCCGGCATGGCAAACCCTCAAATGATGCCACAGGGACGTCTCGGGTATCCCCACCGGAACCAAGGCTACCCGCTCACCCAGTCCCCGTCCCAGCAGGGCCCCTTCTCTCCGCACAACGGCCCCGGTCCGCAAGGTTTTCCTGGCCACCCCATGGGTTTCCAGGGAGAAGGAGGCCCCATGGGAGGGAGGATGGGCGCTATGCCCCACGGAGGAGGGGCGGACGGGGGCATGTGTAAGCCGAACACCCCCGGAGGACCAGAGTTCAACAACATGCAAGGTGGATTCAGCGAGGCGGATCTTCACGAGGTGATGCGGCCAGGAGCGTCCGGCATTCCCGAGTTCGACCTGTCCAGGATTATCCCGTCAGAAAAACCCAGCCAGACTCTGTCCTACTTCCCGCGCGGCGGAGGAGACAATCCCGCCGGCAAAGCGCCGCACCCGTCTGGCTTCCCCATGCAGGCCATGATGGGCGACGGTCCGCCGAGAATGGGAATGCCCATGCAGGGCATGGGGGGAATGCCCGGGGGACCCGGTGGCGGAATGGGGCCCCAAGACATGCCGATCGGCAACCCCGGCCACAACTCCATGCGCCCGCCCGGATTCATGGGCCAAGGCATGATGGGCCACCAACCCCGAATGATGTCCCCCGGGGGCCCGGGTGGCATGATGCAGGGGAGACAAATGGCCCACCCTGGACCCGGGGGCTCCCCTAACATGATGATGTCACTGCAGGGCATGGGCGGCCCCCCGCAGCAGACAATGATGATGGGGGGTCAGATGAGGCCACGTGACATGGACATGGGCTTCAGTCCGGGTCCTGGAATGTTCTAACGCGGGGAACGTTGTACGGTGAATGTTCTCCGGCCGTGCGTCCGTGGACCCAAAGGAAGGAAGTATTATCCACAAAAATGGACAAAGTGGACATTTTTTGCCACATTTGGACTCGTGAACTTCAGAATGTATGGAATTGTCGTGCAAAAAAAAAAAAACTGTTCTCGTGGGCTTTTTTTCTTGTTGTTTTGGACTCTAAAGAGGACAACCAAGAGGAGTGGAGCTCAGCGTGGAGTACTACAGTATACTTTTCCCAAAATACCATCACGGTATGGAACAGGATGGAGACCAACGATGGCTTTGCGACACAACTCCATCCATTGTTTTTTTGACTGTTTCTGTACAGTATATACATGTGTGTGTGTGTGTGTGTGTGTGTGAGAGAGAGAGAGTGTGTGCGTTTCTGTATGTATAGGCATTCTATCAGTGACCTCTCGACCTCCTCCTTACCCGACTTTATTTGGGGCGGGGGGAGGAAGCGCCCCCCCTTAAAAAAAAATACTGTACTGTTTTCCATTGGTGGGCTATTGGAATATTAGTCTATTTTAATTTCCTTTGTAACTCCAGTGTATAACAAACCAAACTATGACCTCATTAAGATAATAGTATTATTAAAGAAAGGAAAAAAAAAAAAAGCACAAACACGGACTGTCTGCTGAAAGCGTCTTCTTTCTCTATTTTTCCCACATGAAGTGTGTGTGACGGGAGGGGGGATTCTGAGGGCCTTTGCAGCGTAGTACTCCAAAAACATCCAGGACTTCTTTAGCCAGCGTGAATACTATTGCTAATACCCAGATGTGCTATATGTGTCTTCTTGTATCTGTTTTATTTTTTATTTTTCTCTTGTTGACTCTGGGTGAATCATTCCCACAGCAATAACCCCCCCCTCTCCAAAAAAGGTCACCAGAATGGAGCGGCTTAACGCCGCAGCAAGTATGCCATAGAACTAGTGAGCTATATAGTTAAACTAGTTAGCTATATAGTTAAACTAGTTAGCTATATAGTTAAAGGTGGCCAGAGTGAGACACCGATGTAAACACGCACTGCTTTTACCATCCAGTTGACTTCCTCTTCTCTTTTTCTCTGTTGTATAAGCTTGTCATTGTGTTTCTCCGTTGGCTTTGGTGCAAATAGTCTACCAGGGCTGTGGTGATGGACTACAAATAAAAGATATTGTTTTGGTATATATATGTCCGTGCTGTGTGTGTTCATGTGCAGTACGTGTGACTTTATGTGTACGTGTTGTCATTTTTCGCAGTTTTCAAAAATCAACCACAAATTAAGGATTTCCATACGCCGAAATAGCTAACAATAGCTAACAATCGCCGATCACTCGCCACTAGCAAGCATCGTTTCGGCAGATCAGTGTCTTGACCTATTTAACATCTTTGGCAGCGTCCGTCATAAAAACAATCATGGCCGCCACGTGGAAGCTAACAGCTAACACATGCCACCAAAGATACCCGGCGTGGGTAGCTCATTCAAAGCATTTTTAGAACACTAGTATGGTGTGGGTTTTAGTGGCTAACGGCAGCTAACACAGCTATGTGGCTAACACTCCCTCTTACGTGTGTGACAGTCAGACGGCTAAGCTAATAACCCGAAAATGATTGAGTAGCCTTTGTCAGGAAGACACCAGGTTCACCAAACTCTCCTTCAAGGATCTCGTCCGTTTCAGAGTGTGATATGTGCGTTCTTCATAAAGGTACAGTAAGTCAAATGTTTTTTGTCTAAATCAAGGTGATGTTACGGTTCCTTTTGTCATATGTAGCCAGTATTCGGGGAACAACCAGGGATTCCTGGTCCCATTAAAATCGTGGAGATATGCTGGAGCCTATCCCAGCTGAGTTTAGGCGAGAGGCGGGGTATACTCTTCATTCAGAAATAGATTTGAACTAACAGAGCAAATAAGTGCACAGACATCAGGTTGCTGTTCGACTAGTCTGTTTAAAATCTATATGCTTCAGTAAAAAATGTACACAAAAATACAATTATTTTGTTCGTTTAATCTGAAACTTGTCTCGATTAATGGAGTAATTAATAATGAAGTAGCTAAAACACAAAGATAGCAGGTCTGATTTCATGGATGACTAAGGAAATATTAAAATATATACATTTGAGTGGCTGAGATTTGGATATTTTTATTTTTAATCATGTCAGAATCATGTCATACCAAAATATTTGCTGATTAATTGAATTGATTAACCATCAATTAATCGCATCATTGTTGCAGCTCTATACCTAAGGGTAATTTAGAGTCTCCATTAACCTAACACGATTACCAAAATAGATGTCGATTAATTGGATACTCGATTAACCATCAATTAATCGAGTCATTGTTGCAGCTCTATATCTATGGGTAATTTTGAGTCTCCATTAACCTAACATGATTTCCAAAATAGTTGTCGATTAATTGGATACTCGATTAACCATCAATTAATCAAGTCATTGTTGCAGCTCTATATCTATGGGTAATTTAGTCGCCATTAACCTAACATGATTAACAAAATAGTTGTCAATTAATTGGATACGCGATTAACCATCAATTAATCAAGTCATTGTTGCAGCTCTATATCTATAGGTAATTTAGTCGCCATTAACCTAACATGATTACCAAAATAGTTGTGGATTAATTGGGTGTGATGAAATACTAGAAGTACTAGTCAAACAAAAAGCAGTAGTTGACTTGGTGTTTTATGAAAATGAACTTTATTTTGCACGTCCTTGCTGGGTGTATAAAATATGAATATGAAACGTTGCCCTGAAGAGCGAGGTGTCATTATAGTTTGGCCAAGAGAAGCAAAGCATATGAATAATAAATAGTGTTAATTGGATGTGATATTGAAAGGATGAAACAATGATTTGACCCCGGCCCACCAACAATGTACATCATCTTCACAAAGAACCATAAGACACGATGGAGCCCACTTAAGTGTTGTTACAAAGCGACTGGTAGAGTTCAGAGTTGAGCGAATGTGCCGCCAGCACCTGTTTGAATTCCTGCAGGGGGCAGTAGAGTCCACTGCATCCTGGTACCAGTTGATCCTGCACAAAGACCACAAGTGGGAAAAGGTCTTGTTTGGTCTCGTACTTCGTCACATCTTGGGCAGGTCCTACCTGGCCTTTGTAGGATACTTTGACAAACGCCTCCTTGGTGTGTTGATGCTGATGAAGCTCCAGTGTGAGGTCGGCGGCGTACGGCGGCCATTGCATGTCGAAAATGCCCAGAGCCATGAGGCACGGGATCAGAGTGGTGTCGTGGGCGGAGTACAAGAACAACTTCCTGGTTGACACATTTGGGGGAAATTTTACATAGTAATTGTACAATGATTAATTATGATTAATACAGCTAAATCAAATTAAAGATGATTTAGTCAATACGTGCTTTTCAGTGGACGGTGATGTTCAATTCCCATTTAATGTGGACACTTATTGACAGAAGTGTACCAGACAGTAATCCTGTTTGAAGTCCCGGCCTGACTAACCTGTTATTCTCCGACGATGCACCTTGTAGCTTCTCCTCTATGTTGACCAAAAAGGTGTGCAACAGCGGTCCCACACACAGCTGCAGGTTCTCCCTGGCACAAACAAATGCTGTTTGTCCTCCATTTTCAATCTATGTTGACGCTGATAAGAGGAGGCCATTGTTGAAAAGGTGTGCTGCTGACCTCTTGCTGGGTTCGTAGACGTGACACATCATGTCTACGGCTCTCTGCTCCACTGTGCTTCGCCACGAGGTCAACGCGGGGGGGCAGGGAAGACCGTGTGCCTAACAATGTGAACATAGGGACTGTTAGGGACTTTCACCAGAAAGGACAACATTTTGCTAAATAGCCTCTCAGTGGATGGAAGTTGACATGGCGCAACTTTTTCTTTTCTACCGATTCAAACCAACACAGCGGCACGGAGAAGGGTGGTATTTGGGTCGCCATGGAAACACACCAATATGAAAAGGGGCAAAGGCAAATTCCAGACTCTAAAGCTATCTTTACACACTTTATATTTCATTTATTCATTTTCTACTGCTTTTTCCTCACGAGGGTCGCGGGGGTGCTGGAGCCTATCCCAGCTGTCTTTGGGTGAGTGCCCCTGTGCCCGGTGATTGGCTGGCCACCAGTCCAGGGTGGACCCCGGCTCTTACTGGGATAGGCTCAAGCGGTATAGAATGGATGGATTTTTGGAGACCATGTTTTCATTATCGTCATGAAAGTGTAATTCACATTAGAACCACTAGATGGTACTCAAGTCTAATGTACCTTGTGAGCCACATTAGCTTGACACACAAGTTGCCATACGAGTTTTTTGAGTGGTTGCATTTCTTTTCCAATGTAGCGAGCCTCTAGGTCACGTGGTTGAAACCAACAATTGGGTAATAGGAGCGTAAAGGTGACTATTGTGGTGTTAATTCATGTCTAGAGAGATCTAATCATGGTAAAACCCTATTTAGAAGGTCAGAAACTCTATGGGCTAACTGCGTAGATATTCCGTAATCATATTCCGATGCACCTATTTTCCAGAAATGATCACTAATCACATTTAACCATGGAGGAATTTTGGGAAACATTGATGTAAATCAAAACGGTCCCATTAATGAAGAAGCATAACAACACGAATGCTAATAATTAGCCGTCACCTCTCTGGCGACCATGTCGTCCCTGAGGAGGATGAAGTCCACATCAGTGTGGGCGTCGATGCCCAGCTCGCTCTGGATGCTCTTGAGATCTGCTGCGATGTCTGGAAGTTTGGACGACTCTGCCCATCGGCGGCTGCCACGCAAATAAAAGAGGGTCGTTAAAAGTGGTGGGTGATGGTGTTGGGTTCCTAAGGGCGGTTCTACAAACCTGCCAATCATCCTGAGCAGCTTGCAGGAGTGGTAGTTGGGGTAGAGGATTTCCGATTCAGCCGGCGTTGTCAATATGGGAACTACGCCTTCAGAGGGGACAACACATTGGGATCTCAGACTGAACGAGCGGAATCAAACCCTACCTTTTTGCTTTTGCTGGAAGAGGCCTGCCACCAGGCACTTGGCAGATTCAATAGTCCTGATAATGTTGGTGGAACGCACGCTGAAAATAGCAAATAGTTGCTTAAAATCCATTTTTTTCTTTCTTCTTCCATCATCCACTTACTAGACCTCAGTTGGGGTGAAGGCGGTGCTGAGGAAGGGACTCTCCTCCATGTATCTCCTCCTCAGCCTCTTGCCCAGCTCGTACAGCTGCTGCATACCCAAAGTGGTCAGCTGGCCCGGGAACACACCGCCCTAATGTGGATGACAGGCAAGGTGAGTGACTTTATTCCCGTAATAATTTCACTTTATTGTCATATCACAAGTTTTTCCCCGACCTAATTGTCCCCAATTTGCAACTTCATCTTAGTTTTGCGATAATTAATATCCAAAACCGCTGCAGGATGGCAGTGCCGACTAGGAAAAACACCTCAAAGCGACTCACGCTCAGCGTCTTTTTCCTGTAGCTGTCCTCCAACATTGCCGGGGGTCTGGGCCCCCCGTGGAGATCCGTCACCACGTAGTTGATGTGTGTGTAGGCGGGAGGCTCCAACAAAGCGGGTATCCATTGCGCCTTTGGGAAATAAAACATATGTTCTATCAAAAAAGGTGTGAAGGAGACTATAGGGGTGTTATATCATGTCTAGAGGGTTTCTATGCTGTCACGATAAAAACATTTCCATTCACAAGGAAGGAATCCTACTAATTCATGTACCACGGTCGGGTTTGGAACCACTTAAATGCCATAAATAAGGGATTATTGTACAATTACTTTTTTCTTTTGAGTACCACTGCATGGCAAAAACCGCAAAAATGATGCCGAGTCTTCAAGAGACACAACATAAGAGATACAAGAGGCCGAAAAGACACAGCAAAAAAAATAATTGTCATATATTTCCCAAAACAGAGCTTGAAAAAAAAGCATGGTGGTCTTGTATTCAGTGTCGTCTTATACCATATTTGGAGTTATTAATCGAGCCATTCTATTGACACCCAACAAAAACCCTTGGATCATCTCTACACCTAAAATACCTCCATCACATCCGGTATGGATTTAAGCGGTGTTCGGGCGCCGTGACGAAACAGGACTTGAACCAGCTTCAGCTCGTACGCAGACGTTTGGCTCTTCTGCTTCAGCCACACCAGGGAACCGAAGACGATGGACACGGAGCCAACTATCCCCACTCTGGTCCAAAATTTCCTCATGGCTGCACTGGGAAGAGAACCAAATAAATGAAGTACTTAATAGTTGTATTAAGTAGTAATGACAGTAGTATTCAAGGGCTGTACGGTGGCCTCGGGATAACATGTTCTTCCCATGCGTGGCTTCATGTTACATTCACGTTAGGTAAAAGATTCGAATTAATTCATTGGTCATCCAAGTCAACTGGGATAGGCTCCATCTCACCCGTGGCCATAATGAGGATAAGCAGTGTAGAAACTAGATAACACACCGTTCTAATTAGTACTCGATTTACTCAACAACACAGTGGAGGAAAGAAATGCAACGTAAATGGACTTTAAGTAGGCAGTAAAAACACCATTCTAGTTTATTGATTCATTCATTATTCATGATTAGTTTGTAAACAACCTGGCTCAACTTAACATCCGGGTAATCCTCCACGGGGAAGGCAAAGAATGACACAATGTGGGTCGGTGCAGAAACTAGATGATCAGCACAAAATACTGAAAGAATGGAGAGCTTGTGCTAAGTGCCTGTCTAAAAAAAGAAGGGTGATATCCAGGACTGTACCAACTCCAGGGAATACAGCCGATGTCCCATACCCTGAATGGATGGAAAGAATTGGAGAAGAAATAGAATAGATAGGAACTACAGACAACAGATGCAGTGGCAGCCCTCAGAACAGGGGTGTCCAAAGTGCGGCACAAGGGTCCAGTTGTGGCCAGCAAGTGTTTTTTAATTAGTTGTTTTTTTTTGTAGTGGGCTAGCGGCACATTCTGAAAATTGAAAATATTATTTAACAAGAAAATTGCCACAAAAAAAAAATCCACAGTAATTTTAAAAGACTAAAGTCAAAATAATCTTACAAGAAAAAAAATCAAAATTTTAAAAGAATAGATTTTGGAGCACAAAGTTGAAATACTAAAGATGTTTTGTTTTTTTAGTCAGAATACAAAACAGCGAATGAAGTTATAATTTTGGGAAAATTTGGTTGCGGAAAAAGTCATGTTACGAGAATAAAGTCAAAATATTATGTGAATAAAGTCATAATTATGAGAACAAAATTTAAGGGAAAAAGTAGAAATTATTGGGAACAACTCCAACAGAAATGGGGAAAAGAAGAGCTGTAATTCTACAAACATAAAGCGAAAATATTAACAGAAAAAAATTGTATTTAACAAGACAAAAAGTCAAAATATTTCCAAGAATGAATAATACGTATGTGAAAAAACATGTTAGTTGTCCAAATTTGTAATATTACGAGAAAAACTAAACAAAAACAACACGCTTTTCCACCCACTAGTATATGGTGTAAAACCAGTGTGATATTATGCATATTATTTGTAGACCTAGAGCAGGCGTATGATAGCGTGCCACGTCAAGAGGTCTGGAGACGTACGCTAGAGAAGGGATCAAGAACACGGATCAGACGTAGTATGGCTTTAAACTGGATGGATTCCAGTTGGGAGTTGGCTTACATCAGGGATCTACCTTAAGCCCATAACGTTTTGATCTGATTGATGATGAATGTGACGGCGTATGCGGGCTGCTGATGACCTCGTGTTGTGCAGCAGCGGCAGAGCGGTTGAAGAGGTTTACGATCAGCAGAAAGAAGACGGAATACCCGAGGTTCAACAAAGATCAAGACTGAGATTAGTCTCCAAGGGACACGGTTGCACAGACTGGATAAGTTGAAATACCTGGGATCGACGGGGCTTGAGGATGGGAATTTGGATGCGGAGGTTACAAGTAGAGTGCAGTCAGGGTGGAATAACTGGAGGAAGATGTGTGGGGTTCTATGTGAAGACTATATAAGTAGTAGGAAGAGCAGCAGTGAGAAGAAGAAGCTGCGTGTGACAGAGATGAGAATACTTAGATGGATGTTGGACTAACCAAAATGGCTAAGATCAGAAATGATGGAGTGAGAGGAACAGATAAAGTGAAGGGGAATGCAGTGATGACAAGAGAAGGATGGATTTGGAAGCTACATGGACTACGTTAGGGGGCATTTGAGCGCAAAACAGCCGGTCGATGTGTCGCAAGGACGACTGTCTGAACATCGACCCCACACAGGAAGTTAGCTTATCTGCTATAGCAGCTCATATGACACGATTCGGTTCAACAACATTTGATACACTTTAAAACAGAAGCCTTAGATTATTACCCAAACGGCGCCTTGCTAGCTTGAAGTTCGCCGATAATTTACACACAAACGACGCTACTAGCTTAAACTCGCCAACGACAGCATGGCGTCTAAAAGTCAAACTAGCAAAGAAGCAGAATACTTTTAAGACGTTTTAAACCGCTACTTACCTCAGAACTAATGACGACTTTCACGGGCGGTGTCTGTCTTGTAACAGCATTCACTTTGCCAATACGTCACCTGGACAACAACTTCAGATAAAAACCTCTCACTAGTGGACATGCTAGGAAATGTAGGACACAGGGTGCCGGTCTGAGGTGCTGGACAGGCAATTATGGGTACAAAACTACATTTCCCAGCATTCATGTGCTGTTTCCGGTTTTGTGTGTGTTAAGCGCGTGTGTTGCACCGCCTAAAATACAGCGTACTCGACATTTGAAGTAATAATAATAATACATTTTATTTGTGTAGCGCTTTTCAGAGTACTCAAAGACGCTTTACGGTAGAGAAGAAGAAATAAAAATAGTAAAAGATGCATTAAAACACAATATCCAAACATTAATTCAGAGCTAAAACAAGGCTAGGGGCGGGGCGTACATATTTTACCGGAAGCATATAATAATATGGACTTAATGGTTTCGAGGCATGAACTTCGTTTTTTTCTGTGACAGGGCGTCAACTCACTGCCTGGTAAGTTGTATAATATTCACACAACTTATTAAAAAATAACTCAAAACTGCATTCCACCAGAAAATACAGTCCTACATTCAAAATAAAATGGACTAGAAAGCGCCGGCCTTCCTTCTTCTTTGCTGAAATAATGGCCGGCAGGGGATACTTTCCAGCGTTTGCTGTCCTCTACCGGTAAGTGAAGATATTTAACTAGTTATTTAACCTCAACGAAGCTATTTAACACTGGTACTTAAAAAACACCCAACCTCTGTCTTCAAAAACACAAATGGATAACTGTGATGACTCTTACTCTTACGCTTGTGGTCTGTGGCAGCCATTTTGGGGACGTAGACCTTCTATTTCATGGACAAAGCCAGCAGACGACATTTCCCTGAAATACCCAGGATGTCCTCTCCACAGCACAGGTATTTATTCCCGTAGAGTGTTTTACATTTGAAATAAGACCATTGTCCCTTGAATGCATAACTGGATCTCAGGAGAATATGAACATGGGAACTAGTTTAAAACATATTCAATTTGCACAAAACATACAAAACTTATAGAGAATGTAGAATCAACCGTTTATTGTCTTGCGGTGGATTAGAAATGACAACTGCTGTGTTGAAATGCGAAACCGAAAGTGTGTTAAACTAAATATAGACTATAAACTGAATGGATTGATTGCTATGGCACACTGTTTCCTGCAACAACAACAAAAACTAAGGCTAAATAACCAGTCCAAGCATATTGCATATCTAGTATGAAGACAGCACATGAAGTAAAATACATTTTTGAAATCAAAACAAATCGTTTTTTACTCTCAAGACAAAAGTATCGCTGGAAAAAGTTTAACAATAAGTGCAATGTCGCCACCTGGTGGCCAAATACCTTTACATCAGGCATTCCTTGAATCTACACTATAGTCTCAAACTGTGGTCGGAGTGCCCCTGTTGGTAGTTGTCAGGTACAAAATAAATGTACGTTAGATACATTTACATGATTGGACAAATAGAAATGGATGAACCAAATATTTGCAGAAGTATGTCATATTTAACTCTGCTCATGCGCCACAATTTCACCAATTACCTGAAAGTCCAAACCACTTACTCTTCACTAAAAACTGGTGCTACTTTGAGATCCATTGCCTTCGAGCTGGGGTGTCCAAACTTTCTCTACTGTGGACCAATGCATATTTAGTAAAAAAAAAAAAAAAACAACACATCGATATGCTATATCATCTTTGTGATATGGGTGAAAAAGCCAATTATTTGTATGAACTTTGGTCTTGGCTCCTTTTCCCCCCATTTTAGCTCTTCTTCCGAATATTTCAACTTTCAATGTTCTTTTTGTAATATGATTACTTTATTCCCACAATATTTTTTTTACTTTAATTCTGTAGTATTATAACTTTTTTTCCCCATAATATTACGACTTTGAAACACTACAGCATTTTAATTTCTTATTTGTACTCCATGCAACACAATTTTTTTTTTTCAATTTTCTTGTAAAATGATATTTCTGGAACGTGTAAGCAAACAGGCCACAGTTTGGACACACCTGACCTACAGCAACTTGGTCCCGCCCACAATGAGTTTAAAAAACAGAAGCCTTCTTTGTAAAGTCCTCATAAGGGCTGCTGATGCATTTACACATTTACGTAAATCGAATGGCTTTTTTGTAAGAGGCATTTAATCATATGACTCTCATTAAGGCACTAAAGATCCACAAAGATCCACAGTGATCCACTTCACAGCACAAAAATACATCATGGAAGTCCAATCATGTCCGCATTTTTAGGAAATTCTCACCGTGTCACACTTTTTATTTGGCATTTCATGTTTGAAAATGTGCAATAGTTACCCTGTTGTGTCTAGTTTGTCACGTCCGGGGACAGACTGGCCCCCAAAGGCCCCCAAAGAGTTCACATCCCAGGGATGGTCCATCTCTTCCGTCCGCCGCTGTCATTTTAAACGGCGAGGTCGTCTTGCCGAGCTCGACTGCTGCTCCCGCTTGTCTTGCTCAGGCGTCGTTTGTCCCTGGTGTACCCCGAATGCATCACGGGCAACGGGTGGCAGCTGTTGTTGGGCGCCTCCTTGGGGGCCCGCTGGTACCTGACCAAGAAGTCCCGCTCCTCCTCCAGGTTGTCTCGGCTGTGGTGGCGCTCGGTGGCCAGGTTGGCCGAGTTCTGCTGCAGCGCCATCCTGTCGCTGAAGGGGTGCGAGGCCATGGAGGTCATGGACGGCATGGGCGTCATGGAGGAGGTGATGGCGCACCGAATAAAGTCAGGGGGCGGAGGGGTGGAGGAGGCCGAGGGCGGAGGCGGGCTGTTTGGCTCCACGGTGACGTTGCGTTGCGACGCCTTCCTGCGGATGCACGCCCTGGCGCTCTTCCAGCCCAGGTAGTAGAGCTCCAGGACGGACAGCACCAAGGACACGGCGGCGACCACCAGCATGAAGACGATGAAGATGTTCTTCTCCGTGGGGCGGGACATGTAGCAGTTGACCGGGTTGGGGCACGGCCACGACGTGCACAGGTAGAGCGCCTTGAGGAAGACGCCGTAAATCAAGTACTGCACCACGATGAAGATGACCTCCATGGCGGTGCGGATCAGGATGCTGAGGACGTACGTCTGCAGCAGAGGTCCTTTAAGGCGGACGCGGCTCCGCCCCTCCGACTTCACCTCCTCGCCGCTTTCCTTCTGCTGCAGGTACTCCTTCTCCCCCTCCAGGTCTGGCCCGCCGCCCTCCACGCGGGCCTCCCTCTCCTCCTGCTCCCGCCGCCGCCGCTTCTCCTCGCTGCGCACCGTGTGCATGGCGTGGCCCATGTAGATAAGCGACGGCGTGGACACGAAAACGATCTGCAGCACCCAGTAGCGGATGTGGGCGATGGGGAAGGCGCTGTCGTAGCACACGTTGGTGCAGCCGGGCTGCTGCGTGTCGCAGAGGAAGTCGCTCTGCTCGTCCCCCCACGACGACTCGGCCGCCGTGCCCAGCACCAGGATGCGAAAGATGAAGAGCACGGTGAGCCACACCTTCCCCACGGAGGTGGAATGCTCCTGGACCTCCTCCAGGACGTTCCCCAAGAGACTCCAGTCGCCCATTGCGGCTTACGGAGGGGGGGGCCAACACGCCTGAGAAATGGCTGCGGCGAGGGAAGGCCGCTGAGACAGGACAAGGAGGAAGTGGGGGAAGACCAAAGCACAGACAGGTTACTTTGGTGACTTTTCAAAATGGCTGCCTCATTAAGAGGCGGTCAACCTGCCAGTTCTCCTGGACAGGAATTCAAATGAATAAACAACATATATTTTTTAAAAAGCACTAAAAATAACAACGTAAAAAAACTAAATAAAATAAAAATAATAAAGAAAACAATTAAATCAAATCAAATGTAAAACTACAAATGCAAAAAAAATGCCTTCACTCTTCCATCTTTCTAGTAATTTATCTCTTAAAAATAAACGTAAAGAAAATTGAAATTGGAATGAAAAAATATATACTCATTTGAAACATAATGAGAAATAAAATACGTGAAAATACATTATATAGAAATATAAGGATAAAGTAGTCCGGTAATGTCGTGATCTGATACGTGTGTGTGTTCATCTACATAAAAATAGCCAAAGAAAAAATATTGCAATATTACATGAGAAAAGTGACTTATGAGGAAAATGTATACATTTTTTAATAAATTCAGAATATTGTAATATAAAGAGTGATACTACGAGGATAAAGTCTAAATATTTAAAAAATGTAATAAAAAATAATTGTAATAATGTCATAATATTACAGGGATATATTTCTATGAATAATAATAATAAGTTTCAGAGAATAAATTGGTAATATTATGAGCTAGAAAGCAATGATATTGGAAGGGAAAGTCGTCATATTGATCAATGACAAAATTAATTTTGAATTTTACCAGAAAAATATATAATTATGCAAGAATGTTGCACAGAATTGCTGCAAAAAGTAATTAGTAATTCACAATACATAAATAATTTCATATTACAAGGAATTTCAGAGAATAATGCTGCAATACTACGAGACAAAAAAAAAAATTGAAAAAGCAGCTGTCATTTTATGAGATTTTACGAGAATAAGTCATAATACTACAACAATAAACCTTTATATAGAACTATAAGGGTAAAGTAGTCCGGTAATGTCGTGATCTGATACGTGTGTGTGTGTTCATCTACATAAAAATAGCATGCCTTGAAGACAAAACCAAAACCAAAGCATGTTCCCAGTGAGAGAGGAAGTTGTCGAACGCAACATGCTTGTTTTAAGACGTTACAATGTGTTCAATGCCCGCTATGTTTACATTAGCGCTCCATCTAATTCCAGCACACGCATGATTGACAGACACGAGCGGGTGAAAGGCCGCCAGCGGCCAAGTCAGATCTAGGAGAGAGCGTCCTTCCTGTGTGACACGTTGGTGTGCACGTAGCCTGCAGCGCACCTCCCTCACATCCGCACAGAAACTCCTCGTCCTCCTCCATCCTAAAACCTCCTCGGCGCCCCCTCCAAGTGTTCTTTCCATCCTCTGAGCATTAGTGAATTTGGCCCAGACCCAAACAAGCCGGCGATGACCCTATAAGGCGGCTTCATGAATGAGGACATCGCGAAGAAGTGAGCGGAGCCTGTCGAGGGTTGACCTCTGACCTCACTTCCATAGACATTGGAGAGCGTTGGACAAATGAACCTCACTGCCTTACTTGGCCAAGTCCCACAAACGATCGATTGGATTACAAGTGAAACATTGAATGAATGGAAGGCGGCTGGAAGGCGGCTTACCATTCCTCCTCTTTTTCCTCCACGAGCGACTCTTCCCGTGTCCGCCACTCCTCTGTACGTTCCGCCCGGGAAGACTTTGATTTAGCCAGTGGACGCTGACACTGCTTATATTGGACGTGAGAGAGAGAAGGTCTAAATGACCATGACCAAGTGTCCGCCACTCATTCCCAACCCTCACTCCCTCACTCCCTTTGTCTCTCTGTCATCAGGTTTATATATGGGAATAACTTGGGAGGACACGCACAATAGTCCGCTATTGGGGCCACAGTTGGAACGTTGCATGGGAAAAAAGCGGTCATATTATGGGAATAATTCAATCGTGTTAGCAGGAAAAAGTTGAGCGAAAGAAGTCGTATTACGACAAAAAGGTCACACTATTAGTCATATTATGAAAATATGATGGTGGAAAAAGAAATACTAGTATGTTAATCTTAGCATGTAAGAATGTTAGCAGTTTGAACATGTGAATTACAAAAAAATATTTTATTAGAAACTAAAGTAACACTGTTATGAGGAAAAACCAGTGTTACAAGACAAAAATTGTAATTTTTTAGAAGATTTTATGAGACTAAAGTGATATTGTGAGAATAAAAATCACACGAGAATATATTATGTTATGAGAAAAAATAATAATTTATGATAAATGAAAGTAATCCTGTGAGATAAAAAATCACACATGAGAATAAAGTCATAATATGAGAAAAAAGTCATAAAGTAGGTTATTCATGTTATGAGAAAATGTATATTGTTATGAGAAAAAAAAGTAATATTACGATAAAATTGATGAAAAAGTCATAGTTTAAGGAAATTATCATTGTGATAAAAAATTATATGTTAAAAATCGGGGAAATATATGAGTAAAAAATGTCTAATTATGAGAACAAAGTTTGAATGTGATGAGAAAGACCCAATGTTCCAAGACTAAAGAATGCTAAAAAGAAAATAAATAAAAAAAATAAAACAAAATAATAATAAAATAAAATAAATCATGTTACAAGGGAAAAAAGTGCAATAAAAATGTCAAAATGTCATCGTTGCTAAAAAGTGAGAATAAATGAGTAACATTGTGAGACCAAAGTCATCACTTGAGGAAATAATTACCCAAACATTAGTACTAATTAATATTGACTATTAATGTCATGACAAAATCCAAACATTCCCCCTAAATAATGCTAAAAAAACGGAAGCGGTACTGGAAGTGAATGACAAAGAGGTCGGCCGTCAGAGGAAGGGAGTGAGAGTCCAGTGGGGACAATAGCAGGAGGTGGCACCATGAGGAAAGCGCCATGTTCTTATCGACCGACGCTTTGTCCACCTGCATGCGCGCACCGCTAACACTTGGTACCTGGTTGCTATGGCAACGCTCCCATGCAGTATACCGTGTCTGATGTCACGTTGTTCTTCTATCAGACGGCAAACGAGGTGACCCTGAACTAAGAGCGCCTCTGCTGGTTACGTATCGGGGACTATCAACACTGTGGTGGCGTGCCTGTGCAATGTCTGTTTATCATGTGCGACGGCGGGCTAATGGAGCGCTAATGGACGAGCGCCTGCGACTCTTAAACTTCACGTTGAAGTCGGACGCACCTGCACTGACGACTCGCTTTGCACGAAGCTCTCCAAAGACTATATTTCCACTTTGCCGTCACTCCGCCGTCATCCTCTTCGCTGCCTTACAGGGAAGTGACCCAGTTGGCCGCCATGTTGGCACCACAGGCGAACGCCGCAAATATTATACGGCGCTGTCAAAACATGTTTTGATCGCTTACACAATAAATGCGCCTTTAGATGGGAGACAATGGAAATGTTAATGTTATTAACTCTAAACCAAAGCCAACCTTCTCGGTACCGACTCACTTTAGACCAATTTAAATGGCGTTCCATCTTCTATGGATATATAAACACGCAAAGTTTGTTTCTACCTTTTTTCGTTCCGTAGTAATCAGTAGAACATAGTCGGTTTCAGAGAAGAAAAGCTAAGTGAAACGATAAAACATTTCAGGCATAACTTTAATAATAATAATTATACCACAACATAAACAATACAAAAAACCATGTTATTTACAAATATAAACTATTAACAATTTTCATATGTGGAACTAAACAGTGTGCATGTGTTAAAATCTCACTCAGAAGATGCATTCAAAGACGTGATGGTCACTAGGCGCCAGTAATCGTGATCACCAGAACAACAGGCTTTTATTGCAGGTTTGAATTGTTCATTCATTCATTCATTCATTCGCGGGGTGTGCTGGAGCCTATCCCAGCTGTCTTTGGGGCGAGAGGCGGGGTACACCCTGGACTGGTGGCCAGCCAATCCCAGGGCACATATAGACAAACAACCATTCACACTCACATTCATACCTATGGACAATTTGGAGTGGCTAATTAACCTAGCATGTTTTTTGGAAGGTTTGAATTGTCTCACAACAAAATAAAAATAACTATCCCTAATTAAAAAAAAAAAACACCTGCGACTGTTGCGGCTGTAACTCTCACCGAGCTGCAACTCAACTCTGAATCCCCGATGTCACTTCCTGTCCGTCCCTCACTCACTTTTACAGGAACAGACACAAGCATAAATGTTATTTATGTATTAAATAACTTATTTACTCTTATATAGGAGTGTAACGGTGACTATAGGGGTGTTAGTTCATGTCTAGAGGGCTCTAAGAAGCTCTATGAAAATGTCATGTCCGGCTTCATGAAAAGCTCACGGCAGGCTGCACGTGGTCCACGAGTCGCAGGTTGCCCACCTCTGATTTAACCAAAACGTACTCTAGTCAAAGTCCAGCGACATAAACAGCAACCTTCCTCTACGACATGTTTAAAGTAACATTAGTGAAGCGTGTTATGACTTGACGTGCGGGGCAGAGATAGCATCTAGAAGCATATTACGACACGCGCCGCCGTGACAAAACACTCATTCATTCCCAGCGTTATTTGACATTGTGTAGTGGGCACGGTACGAGTGGGAGACGGCCGTACAAAGTCACCACCTTAGATGGAAAAGTCGCATATATACACACAGTATTTTATTTTCATCTAAATAGTCAGGGCCAGCTAAGCTCCAAAGCCATACTTTAAAATGGCTACAAGTCATCTTTAAAGGTTGTTACCGTGTGGTGAAACCGCTTAGCTCCACTTAGCGCTTTAAGACAGCAGACGTCACACTACAACCACAACGGAAGGGAGCGTGGACAAATATAACAACCGTATTATCATTCATTCCTAAACACTTTTGGCTCGGCTCCCTCATCAGAGCAGACTCCCATTTTTGTATTTTTAATAATATCAAATGTCACATGACTTTATGAATATGCTCAACGTGCAACAAATTGTGAGAGAAAATTGTGGCTTATGCTGGAGCCTACTCCAGCTGACTGATTTTCATTGAATAAAGATGTAAATATTCCGAGAGAAAATGCTAATATTGTTGTTTTCAAGAATAAGGTCATTATTTTGAATGAAGAATGAAGTGGTAATATCACAAAGAAAAAAGTTTAGAAATTAAAAAATAATGTTATAAATATAACAACATAACAATAACAATATTCATGATTGCAATATTACATGAGAAAAGTGACTTATGAGGAAAATGTAATTTTTTAAATAAATTCTGAATATTACATATTAATAAAAAGTGATACTACGAGGATAAAGTTGAAATATTATAAAAAAAATAATTACAAATAATTGTCATTATATTGCAAGCTTATATTTCTATTTATGAATAATAAATAATAATTTTCAGAGAATAAAGTGGTAATATGATAGAAAGCAATGATATTGGAAGGGAAAGTCGTAATATTAACAAAATTACATTTTGAATTTTACCAGAAAAATATATAATTGTGCAAGAATGTTGCACAGAATTGTTGCAAAAAGTAATTAGTAATTCATAATACATTAATAATTTTACAGTGCAAGGAATTTCAGAGAATAATGCTGCAATACTATGAGACAAACATTTACTACATTTTCTGAGGGGGAAAAAAAAGAAAGTCATTTTTTGAGATTTTACGAGAATAAGTCATAATACTACAACAATAAAGTTGCGATTTTGTAATTCATTTTCCAATAAAAAAATGTTTTGAAGTTAGAATAACAGTAAGACATGAGCATTAACCAGATTAACCAGATCCCCTCATTGGCCAACACTTTGTTGCTAGGTAGAATGAATAGAACTCCATCATAAATGTCCCATTTATGTCATGTCATGGCATATGACAGTCCCGTCCAATCAGGTGTTGGAATGACATTGAGCTCCTACTCTGTATTATATACAATGTGGCATGCCTCCGCTGAGAGGGAATCTGGCTAGCAGCGCGGCCGCAGGGGTGGCGTGCGTATTTCAGCGCTCCAGTGCCAGGATGACGATCCAGGATGAGTGTGTTTAACTTTAGCTGCTCGGTGGCGGCGTCACTTAGTCGTGGTGCGAGCGCCGCAGGGTGGGTCGGGGACAAGGGGGAGACCAGCATTCCCCGCTGCAGTCAATCACCTGTTGGCATCCCGCGCAGGCCGCGTCCGTATATCAGTCATACTAGCGGGGGCCCGCTTCCTTACATGGCCGTCTGGCTCCTCTGTACTTTACATCAGCAGCCCCGTGATGAGCTATTGTTTAGCTATTTTTTTTATTTTTAGCTATTGTTTATCATAATTTACAAGTGAATGAAAAGGACTCCACAAGGATCACAAGGCAATCGGTGAAGAAAAAGAATCGCAATAATGGATGCATTATAATAGTAATTATTGCTTATTTATTATTATTATTATTATTACAATTATTATTATAATTATTATTATTATTATCGCGGTTCATTGGTTCTAAAATATTATTATTATTATCGTGGTTCATTGGTTCCAAAGTGAATTTCCACAAGTAGAATCTCGTCATTTATCAATATTTATGTCGATATATATTTTTATATTATATTACATTTTATTTTATTGTTATATTTTATATTGTAGTATTTATGAATATTACTATCAATATTGGAATATTGTTAAATAGCACAGAAAACCTGTTTACGACTTTCTAAAAACAGGTTTTAACATTACTAGAGCTCCTTGACATGAAGTAACACCCCTATAGTCAACTTTACGCTCGTATTACCTCATATAATAGACATCAAAGACAGAAAATAACAACTAAGAAGATATAATATAGACTCTATGAATATATAAGCTATCATTGGGAGTGACATCATCGCCTCGGTCTCATCGATGTAGCGTGATATGAAGGCAGGGACACGTTTTGATTGGTTAGTGCATTTGAACGCTACTCTGGGACAAACTGGCCATTGTTTTGGCCCAAATGTTCTGGGAAGTTGTAGTGGGAATCTGTTGCCTCGGTGTCATAGCAACATCTGGATGTATGGAATATTATTTCCAGTAGTTAGTCTACATGGGCAGCACCGGTTTGGATACACTTTGTCATTGAACAGTATAAGAAAGTGTGTCCAAACCCTGGAGTGCGAGCACATAATGAAGCGTCTATGAGACATTAGACATGACAATGAATCACGTTCCTTCAGTTGAAGTTGGATCCTTCAACTTGTTCTGTCTTACCTTCTCTTCCTGTGGAATCTTGGTCTCCTTAAGTCCACTAGAAGTTGACCACGGTGTTTGCACCTTCCCTCTTCTTCCTCTTCAGCTTTTGTGTCGTCTCAGTACCAAATGCTTCCTCAGTGTGGGGGGTGGGGGGGGGGGGCATGAGAAGAAAAGCTGGGGGGCATCATGAGTGACGCCACCCACTAACAAGGCCGGCCCTCTCTCCTCCTCTTCCTTGAACCTGCCCCCCCTGTGCCCCCCCTCGTCCACCTTGACACCCTTTCTTCTTCCGTCCCTGGTGCTTTATTTTCTGCTGGGAATATGACAGGAAGTGGAATTGTTTTCTGGGATGGATGGCAATTCCGGCAGGAGTAAACCCCCCCACATTGTGTTTTGAGATGTTTACGCAACAAACTGCTTCTATACATGTACATAGTGTATGTTAGCGCAGTAGAAATGGAGTAAATGTACACATATGTACACTACCTTTTCATGTCAGTAATAAGACTCCTGGGAAGATTCCTGGGAATCATCTCCCATGTTGTTCGGGCGTGGTCGCGTCTGACGGTAGCCTGTTTTGTTTCCGTTCTTACAATCTACCAAGTTGGCGTTGCAATCCCGTCTTTGTGATAGCTGCCACGGTCATGTCGTTCTCAGGCGAGTGTCTCGTTTACGACCCGAATGAAGTTTGTATTTAATACACGGGAGCGTATTAAACCGAGGACCACCTGTACTCACCTGTGTTGTTGGTCTCCTGCCCTTGGAGGCATGCCTTACTTGTGATCGTCCCAACGATGTTGGTGGCAGCAATGGGATCATTTCCAAGTGAAAGTCTTGTATTGTATGACTATTTATTTCCTGTGTAACCAACACGAGTCAAAGATCATATGACAACCTCTGGTCAGGAGCTGTGACACTGCAGTACTATTTGATTTTTGTCTGCTTGAAAAGGTCTTTCTTGGCCTCAACTGGTATTATTCCTCTTATGAAAGGTCTTTTTGAGACAGTGCGGTATTGGTAAATGTCCCAAGATGATAGAAAATGTGCTATTTCTGTACTATTACACTGTAGCTTTCATAAAGGCCGCTCAGCATGAAGTGATTTGGAACAAGCAAGCGATGTTCTCCAACTTCTGTCAAGTTTTTCTTCACAGCCGCTTCAATGTGTTTGATGGAAAAAAGCCTCCGCTGCCAGGATGCATTAGTGTAACCCTCTTCACTCGCCCACCAGCCTGACCCTGGCTTGGTGTTCCGCTGACCCGCATCCGGGGACACGTGTTCTTTAACATGCAGCCCAACACGGACCCTAAAAAAAGTTTGCAAATCCAAGGTTGTTTCATTGCTGGAGAGACTCAAACGTCCGACTATACGCCACTGACCTCGCATGTAAAACACTTGGCATAGCAGGTGAGCTGTCAGTTTAAAATGCTCAAATTAGTTGAGTTAATCGTTGTTAATCTCTGTTGCCTTGATATGAAATCTGTATTCACGTGTCGGACTTGTTGGTCAGTCACACCCTGAAGTGGGCATTGATTAGCCGTTGTTGTGTTTGGGCTCCCATTGTCGTCGGGAGGGCAAGGTGAGGATCACATGGGGGTTATGCTGGAGCCTACCCCAGCTGACTGATTTTCATTGAATAAAGATGTAAATATTCCGAAAGAAAATGCTAATATTGTTGTTTTCAAGAATAAGCTCATTATTGTGAATGAAGAATGAAGTGGTAATATCACAAAGAAAAAAGTTTAGAAATTAAAAAATAATATTATTAATATAACAACATAACAATAACAATATTCATGATTGCAATATTACATGAGAAAAGTGACCTATGAGGAAAATGTGTACATTTTTTAATAAATTCAGAATATTGCAATACACATTAATAAAAAGTGATACTACAAGTTGAAATATTATTTTAAAAAATTTAATTAAAAATTAATTGTAATAAAGTCATAATATTGCAAGAATATATTACTATCTATAAATAATAAATAATAATTTTCAGAGAATAAAGTGTTAATATGAGATAGAAAGCAATGACATTGGAGTCGCAATATTGATCAATGACAAAATGACATTTTGAATTTTATGAGAAAAATATATAAATTGTGCAAGAATGTTGCAATACAAAGATACAAAAAAATACAAAGCCAGGCGGATAAGAGTGAAAGTACAGAGTACATATACTGTATACATATGTACAGTATCACAGTTGTCACAGTCCCCTCTAGAGTCAGTAAGGCAAGTGAAAGTTAAGTTTGTGTGAAAGTCAGAGTTAACAATGCATCTATTGTGTGTTTTTCCATGAGTCATATCGAAGCTTTGTGGAACTTGTGCTGTGTGTTTGTGCTTTCTAGATCTTCCAGACTTGTGTGTGTATGACATTGTTCCATTCTATTCCCATGAGTTTGGATGCAATGAGAATCCATCCGGTGGTGGATGAATCCATGTGTGCTAAGCAGCATTGTTCCCATAGACGTGTTCCTCACCAACAGCTGAGTTCTTATTACGTGTTTGCTGACAGGCGGAGGAATGGAGGAATGGAGGTATGGAGGTGGTCACTGTAACAGTAAATGACCAGTGGAGCTCTTTGCTGGTTATAGAATCCCGCAGCTTTATGGGAACAGGTGAAGGATTGTCCGAGGATGGTGTTGTGGTCGGTGGATGGATGTGTATTTTGGACTCCTGACGCTCGGGAATCCATCTGTTGTTTTAAACACTCTTTGTGGATGGATGCTATTCTTACCGGCTGACCTTTGACCCCCCGGGCTGAGTGACATAGTTGGCCCAGGCGGGGAGAACTGGAAAGGGGGTGGAGATGCATGAATGGTGCATAAGTCAGCACACGCTATCTTCTCAAGGGACAATACTATACTATACTAATACTATACTATACTAATACTATAGAAACTCAGGTATTGGGCATTGGGGGTTGTAGGAAGTGCGTCTTAAGATTACTGAACATTAGTGCTGGGCTTCCGTGACCAAATTGGTATTGAGATGTGGACTCCTGTAGAGCAGCTGCACACAATAACCCGCACAGAAAGATCTTAGATCTTCCAGAATCTACACCTTTTCCAGCTGTAGTTCCAAAACGGTCCCACCTCTGGGTACACCCACTGCGCTGTGATTGGTCACTCATGCCCATATAAGGAAGTCGTTTCAGGGCTCACTTCCGAATGTGCAAACATTATGATTATGTGGAACTTTGGCTTGGTTTAACAGGAGAGTAGAGCATTCTAGCTACATTTGGAGGTCAGAAAAGTGGAAAAAGCGTAGTAGGTCCCCTGCTGGCTCTGACCGTTTTTGGATGATTCAATGCTGTTGGCTTCCCTGCCTTCGTGGAGTTGGCTTTAAAGACAATGTTATCAGTGGCTAGAGTGATCACTTCATACTCGGAGCAAAGGTGTTAGATTAATGAGCATCGTGAACAATGGCCCTGGACAACCAGGAAGTCATAAAACACTCCAAAATCGAGATTAATGTTTTTTTTTTTCTGCGGCGGCATTAGAAATGTTGACTTGTCATATGTTGCCCGCTAGCTGCCATTCGAGTCAGGAACAATGTCCACCTTTCATTCCTTGTTTGTTTCTAGCCACGTATGACCAGCACATGAAAACACACACACACACACACAAACACACACATAACACGTACACAAGAATGAAAGAACACACCAAATCCCCATCTTTCTTCATGTAGCTTCTGGTAGATATCCTTCTTCCTGCATTTGTTCAGTCGTTCTTTCTCCATGGCTGCTCACAAGGATGCTGGACGTCCATACTGGTGACATGACAAGGGGGGGGGGGGGTTGATTAGTGGAAGTGGCATTAAGAGAGCATACTTCCTCCCCCACATCTTGATAAGCTCGTTCCTTGTAACGGTGGAAGAGGACAATTGGCCGACTTTTGTTTGCTTTCATTTTGTTAAGCTGTTAAAAGCAAAAGCGAGCACATTTTTGGAATGAAAACAGCGGCAAAAGATTTCAATTAAAAGCATTGCCGATGCTGGAGATTTGGGGAGCCATTTTTCCTCGACGCCGTCCAGACTGTTAGCGTTTGACCATAGAAGGAGAAACAAGTTGGGGCGGCCGAGCAATCAGCAGCGAAGGCTGGAATGACGGCTTGATGAAAGTGTAGACTTATGGATAAGCGTTGACCTTTAGGAGCCAAATTTGCATCAACAATGAAATTTCCCGTGTCGGATCACAGAACCAGTTGTATGGATCTCCGCAGGGCGGGAACGTACGCAGCAATTGTGGTCAAGCTCCGACCTTGTGAAGCCTAATTACGAGGGTTTTGTGTTTTGAATGTTTTCAAACCAAAATGGCCGACTAGATGTTGAGGATAGAGGAACATAGGTTCCTTGGTGATTTCTATGTGTCCTGTAATGGCGAATATGCCTACCAGATTTCGAGATTTATTGTCGCCCATTCATCTAGTATGAAGAAATCCTTCATTTATTGTGGTTAATTGCTTCCAGACCCGACCATGAATTGAATATTTTCTGATTTAGAACATAGAAAACCTGATTCCCACCTCCTAAATACTGTTTATAACAAAATTAGAGCTCTCTAGACATGAAATAACATCCCTAGATTCACTTTTGCACTCTAAACACCAAATATAATACACATAATAAGTGTAAATAAATAATTGAGGACATAATATAAGATTAAATGTAATCTAGATGTGTGGGCAGGAAGTGATTATGGCTACAACAGTAGCCTGTGTTGTTATTGGTTTTAAACCAGTCATGATGTGCTATATATATCACTATATTGACACTTACTATGGTACCCATTATGGCATTGGATGCTCATATCACTGAGTACTTTGGTACGGGACAAAAAAAACTATATTAAGAAAGCAGGAAGTGAACAAATAAAAGAAAAAACAAAACAAAACGGTTACTGATTGTAAAAGTACCAGATTGAATAAGCTTTGCTTCTTCCTACTGCTTTTGGACATGTGGAACTGGGAACTGATTATGGGATGCACTCAATTGGAATCTGATGCATGTTCTAATGAAATTAAACCATTACCATTACCATTACCTTTATTCTGATTATGAAGTTATCATTATTGTATACTTGTGATGGAGTGTGGTGCTTGTCTCACCCAACTACTAGAATATATTTCTTGTTTTTTTCCTCATTCCTAGCCATTTTTATACGTCACAATGCTTCATTTTGGCAGAAAAATGTGCATATTTGACCAATAATAGACCGTATCCAACCACAAAAGTGCCCTGATATTCAAACCACGATGTGTCGAGGAACGATACGCACGTGTCGTATAACGTGACATAATGAATGTGATTCCTCCACAAAGTGGTTATTATGACATAAATGTGTTATGATGAGCCGTGTGACGGCACCTTCAGCGCAGCGTCCATCCCGCCATGGGCTTCCAGGGACACTGCTGCTATCTGGTGGCGCCTGGAAAGAAGTCCCGATTCAAGGCTTAGTTTGAACAGCGGCTGTGATAGGAAAGCAGGTAACTCCATCATCAGCCAACGTGAACTCCACAACCCCCCGAAAACACCCGGGTGACTTCAATCCAATCATCCGCCTCTGGTTGACCTCCACCCAGCCCCTCCACACCATTGTGCCTCTCTCCAACCTCCCATTGACTCACTCAGAGAGGAAGTTGTCCTTCCACTTCCTTCGTCTTTGGGGAGAACAATTCAAGCTTCGTCTCTCAAGCTCGCTCTCCTCCGGCCTCGTTATGCTGCTTTCCTGGGAAAGGGGTGGAAAATTCTGGAAAATGAAAATGGAAAATGATGGGTGACCAGACATAAAATTCTGCTAGTACTAAAATACAAGTCGTACTGTGATTTCCGATGTATAAGCTGCACAGTTTCAGCGGAGAAACTGGATTTGTACGTATATACTGCAGCGGCGTGTAAGCTGCCAATCATGAGCTTGGAAATTGGAAGACGTCATTAGAGTCAGACAACATTAAACTACATTAAACATAACAACATTAAACTCATCACACAGTGACTTAACACACATTTTTCAGAAATATACAAACATGTACCAATACGAGTTAAAAAAACAGTTCAGGTTTTCCCGAGTCAGACAACATTGAGCTACATTAAACATAACAACATTAAACTCATCACACAGTGACTTAACACACACTTTTTTCAGAAATATACAAACATGTACCAATACGAGTTAAAAAAACAGTTCAGGTTTTCCCGAGTCAGACAACATTGAGCTACATTAAACATAACAACATTAAACTCATCACACAGTGACTTAACACACACTTTTTTCAGAAATATACAAACATGTACCAATACGAGTTTAAAAAAAGTTAAAGTTTTCCCGAGTCAGACAACATTGAGCTACATTAAACATAACAACATTAAACTCATCACACAGTGACTTAACACACACTTTTTTCAGAAATATACAAACATGTACCAATACGAGTTAAAAACCAAAACAGTTAAGGTTTTCCCATAATGCATTTTGTTTAAACAAACCATTTCATTGGAGGGCAAGCGGCATAGAAAATGGTGTATGCTGTTGCAGTTCCGCCTCTGTCCACCAGAGGGAGCCAGATGATCCAGTGCAATTAGCCTCAAATTTTCCGCCCCGCTGTATACTTTGCAGGGTTCAAAGTTTAAGACAAAAGTAGCCTCTTATACACAATTTACAGAAATAAAAATAAGCGTTAGACCAAATGTGACAATTTCGTAATGTCGTAACAGTTAGTGATGGACAGCAACATCAGGTTGAGGGACAGCGTCTTCATATTGGCTTCATGAACTGTTTGTCTGTCCAACACTGTGGAGCAATTGCGTAATATAAAAACCTCTTTAGCAACTATATGAACCAGCAGATTCTTCAAATGGCTTTTACTGCCAAATCATCACATGTATCAAAAATAGTACTTCTACTTTCTAGTATTTAACAATGAAAGCAAAAACTCCAGCAGGAGACAATGGTGTAAGAACCAAGCGCCCCTCTGGTGCAGTAACAGGACATGGAAGGGGAAACGCAGGTAATGGTTCCAAACAGTCCGAGTCTTCTCAGCATTTAAACACACTGCAGACTTTGGTAATCTTAACCAACAATCCATCTTTATTTACGCCTCCCAGCACAATCGCCGGCGACAAATGTTTACCAGGAAACAACACTGCGTTTACTTTACTTTACTGCGTGTACCCGTTCCTGTCATGAAATGTGTTGAACTGGCTTGGCTGGTTCCATTGTAAAGGTTGTCAATACTTAAAGCAACATTATGTAAGAATTTCATTCAAATTCATTATTTCAAATTCATGTTCATGGCACGCTGACTTGTAATAAGCAGATCGGGACTGCTTTTGTTGCCATAAATAAGACACTTTAAGTAGTCTATAATATTGGTGGACCAGCCAGGACACCCCTTCTGTTGTATTAGGCTACAGATTTTTAGCGCGCAGGCCTCACAACTAGGAAACCTGAGTTCAATTCCACCCTCAAGCATCTCTGTGTGGAGTTTGCATGTTCTCCCCGTGCATGCGTGGGTTTTCTCCGGGTACTCCGGTTTCCTCCCACATTCCAAAAACATGCTAGGTTAATTAGCCACTCCAAATTGTCCATAGGTATGAATGTGAGTGTGAATGGTTGTTTGTCTATATGTGCCCTGTGATTGGCTGGCCACCAGTCCAGGGTGGACCCCGCCTCTCGCCCCAAGACAGCTGGGATAGGCTCCAGCACCCCCCGCGACCCCCGTGAGGATAAGCGGTAGAAAATGAATGAATGATTCGGTTGAGCTAGTTTTATTATTATACCTCTTGAGTGTTAAGTTGGTGTGTGATGAGTTTAGTGTTCTTTGTAAGAACACTAACACATTCCAAAATCATGCTAGGTTAATTAGCCACTCCAAATTGTCCATAGGTATGAATGTGAGTGTGAATGGTTGTTTGTCTATATGTGCCCTGGGATTGGCTGGCCACCAGTCCAGGGTGTACCCCGCCTCTCGCCTGAAGACAGCTGGGATAGGCTCCAGCACCCCCGCGACCCTCGTGACAGCAATTTATCTTAATTAAGGTACTAAATCTGAGCTGTACTTTTTGATTTCACTTGTGTCAAGTCTTTTGGCAAGTCAAGTTAATTACACATCACAACTGTAGAGGGAAGCAGAGTTGCCCTTAGTCATCCATCCATTCATCCATTTTCCACAGTGCTTATGCTTTGCAGGACTGCCGATATTCCCAGAGAACTAATGACCAATAACGATCATGTTAGCGTTGAGGGTTCCACGCTATGACAGGAAAGAACAGGCTTACGCTGACAAAGGAACCAACAGGTCAGCACAGAGGAATGTTCTGCCTGCAAAAGGCAGGTGAGAACTTTTCTGCTACGGTGATCCCATGCCTCTATCTTGACATCTCCCCCAAAAAACAAAACAAGTGCTTTTAAACTCATGAGTTGTGCAAAAAAACAAAAAGAAAGAAAGAGAAAGGGTCACAAAGAGATAGACGGCTTTGTCTGAAAGACCACAACGATGAACGGGACTTATGTTTTCATGCTAAGCAAACAAGCGTATTTTTTGTCTTGGCATTGAGGTCTTAGTGTTGCGTCTGTGTCACAGGGCTCAGCGCTGCCCCCCAGGGTCACGCTTGATAGCATCTCCTAAATCTCACTGTGAATACCTCCTTTCTGTGCTGCGTGCCACGCCGACACGGGATGTCACGTCCTCGTCGAGGTGAAACGCACAAAAGGATGATCTTTGTACTCTTCATTCACGGCGCTAGCTAGCGCTGGTGAAAGGGCTACATGGGTGTTGTCGTGGTATAAAATTGTGGTATAAAATCGTGGTATAAAATACGCAAACGGGAAAAGAAGCAATTTTAGGGAGCACAAGGCTTTTATTGTATTGAATTATTAGTCTCGTGTCTTGTGCTTATTTGAACTGGTTTATTTACATGAATCATAAATGTTATATCGAATAAAATGATGTCTTCTATATAGCATCATCATGAAAAATGCATGTTCATTTTAATATACGAGGATAGGGATGTCCAATGTCCAAAAACCTATAACCCGATATTGTCCAACTCCCAATTTCCCACACCGATATCAGCCAGTATCATCCCTAGATATGATATTGTAATGATATTGTAGTATAACTATTGCTATAATGGCTGAAAAATGTGATTACAATAATTACAATATCTGGCATAAGATACATTTTATTCATTTATTTATTTGTTTATTATTATTTATTTATTATTTATGTATCTTAATATTAAATAAATATTAACATAAATAAATATTAGGTGTATTAATGTATTCAAAACTTATATTTATTTTATATTTTTTATTTATATTTAATACAGAGCAATTTCATTTTTTCCATGTATAGCAATAACTTTGGATTTCGCAGCTCAATGACTGTTTTTCAAAAACATGTGACTTAATAAATCCTTATTATTCATGGTTTAATAAGGCCTGTTTTGTTATGCGTAGTTAAGCATATTCATGCATAAAAATGGCTAAATTAACAAAAGTACAAACGGAAGATGCGTTTAGGATGATATGTAGTATTCCACATTGGTCACTAGGTGTCAGTAATGTCACGTGAATGAGACAATAGCCACTGCAGGAAGTATGCTGTCCAGGAAGGGAAGCTTAGCAAGAAGGTTATTGTGTTGAATATGTCGGATGATATGTGTGTAAAATGTATTTATGTATTTCTGTATTTATAAAATGTATTTAGAAGGTCATAAACACGTCCTCTTTGCTCTAAATATGAAAATATTTTGTTTGTAAATAAGGAATCCTCAGGTCTGGAAGTAGTTAACCGCAATAAACAAGGCTAGGGTTACTAAATCCATCCATCTTTTCTTATCCCAGGTCAGCTTGAAGGTCCAACATGTCCCGAATTCCCCTGAATCCTCCTACCGGTCGGACGTACCCCGAACATCTCCCCAGGTAGGTGCCCGGGAAGCATCCTGACCAGATGCTCGAGCTTCTCAATGCGGAGGAGCGGCGGCTCCACACCGATTTCTCACCCCGTACTCTATTAGCGTAGTAGCCTCCTGTAATCTATCAAAGCCACGTGACGTCTTATGACCTCAATAAATCCGTCCCACAAGTAAGATCCCAGTCACTTCCTGTCTTACAAAGGCTACTGCCAGCAGGAAGCTCGCGGCCACTGCGGATCCGCAGGCAGATTGCCCTACGATATGTTTGTTAGCGTGTTAGCATTCTGGTCAGCGGCCAGTAAGTGCCCTGCCTCTGAGGTCTAATCTGGCCTCGCGCCTCACTGCACGCGCTCAATAGGGTCCGCGCCCTGCATCATGACATCATGTCTTTGTGTAAAATCCTAGTTCCATTCACGCGCCGCACTGTAGGGCTTAGCATCCAAACGTCCTCTATACCAACACGCAGCTCTTTAAAGGGAGTCCCGGTGGGTACCAGCCGACGTCCAAACATGGCCGCTGCGCTTATACGCAACAACGCATGGGCTCGCCCGTGCTCTGGAAGAGAGGGAGGGATTTGGGATCTTTTTTTTTAACTGTTATCACGGCTTTATGAAGACATGTTGTCGCTAATCATGCTAACATGTGCTTTGGCTGGAGTCTGTCATGTGATCCGCATGTTGGCCGGCTACTTCCTGGTAATCACAAACTCCTTTGTGATTCTGGGAATATACTCACATACTCGTAAATGTTTGTGATTATTTACATTAAAATGAAATGTCCGTTTGAATGTATTTAGGAATATGCAGCAATGGGATCATACTTGGGTCAGGCACACCAATGATGTCACACTGAGACCTCGATTCTATTGGTGGAGAGTCAATATGGGCGGGACTTAAGATGGGCAGAGTGCTGAAACCGCATGAACAGCCAATAGAATAATACATGAATCAATTAAGGACGGTTAAGTTTCATTGATTGATTGCGTCGCAATATACTCAATATATAATTGACAGTAAAAGGTGAAAACGTGTACGTTAGGGTGCATCAAAAAACACAATTATTGAATTTTGATATGGCTGGGTACTAAAAGTGTTCCAATACATGATTATTTAGGGGTGTTTTAGTGGAATAAAGTGGTGAACAGTTGAATGGTCGCCATGAATTGTTATTTAAATGTGTTACTAATGCCCCTTGTGTTTAAAATCAAATACAAAGAAAATAAAAAAAAACTTTATATGTATGTCAAATATCCATCACCGCTACATAAAATTCAGGGTAAGGCTGTGTGAACATGTCCCATTTACTGCCATTCATTTTGTCAATAGGACAAATGAATGGAGAATCTTGAAAGTTGAATTCTGAGAAATACCCAAATTTACTTTGATAACCCTATAAAAAATAATGTTGTATAGAAGTTCATTGTACTCAACATTTCCAAGTCAACTTTTTGGCAATTAGACTAGAAATTGCACATTTTCCGTAATTTTCCAAAAGTTGATGTGTGAGGTGGCACCCCTAAATCTCAACGGATTTCCTCAAAACTTTGCAGAAGACATTTTTATGTTCATTAGAAAAAAATGAAATGCCAGCCAAATTGATATTATGAAATAAAAATTTCCCATTCAAATGTGATGCACCCTAGTGAACGTGTACATGACGCCCATCATTTTTTTTCATCCATCACATTTCCTCCCGGTGAGCTCCAAATATCTGACCAAGCGGCGAAGCAGGAACGCTAGCAACGGTGAACATTCCTCACATTCCAGCTAATATGATGGCGCACACGCAGATTCCACGGTGTGAAAAGTCACGTTTAGAAAACATTATTCTATTCTTCGGTGAGGCTTTGCTGTTTAGTTTCCTTTCTCGGTTGACACTCACGTCTCCTGTCGCCATTTTCCGCCTTCATAGGCGGGATACTTCCTGCGTGCAAGGGTGTCCTGCAAAGCTTACAATGATGTACGCAAGAATACAGTAGTTACTGAGGAACTCGTGAGTAGTGGTTAGGGTTAGATTCCTCAGCAACTACTGCCATTTTGTGTACCTTATTGTAAAGTGTTACCGCCACACATGCGGGCATTATCTCGCTTCACTGGGTTCTGTATAACAGGCACCATAGGAAAAAATGGAGGGAGCTTCCTTATTACAATAAATTCATAATTGCCATGTATTCCAATACTTGTATTCAAATGTATACAGGTGTATTCATATCTATTTGCCACTGACTAGCAGCTCGTCCGTGAGGAACATCAACTCTCCTCCAACATTTGTCACGGCGGCACAGCCGGAGGCTCGGCAGCTCCGTCCAGCATGTTCCAACCGACACGTTAGACGTGAGAGGAAGTCGGTCGGGACCGCGGTGGACCCGGTGGCCCGGCGTTCCTGCGTCCATGCTGCTATGGGAGCCTGAGGCCTGCTCCCCATACGTCCCCGCTCGGGCTCTGTTGTTGATCCTATTGTCTTCTCTGCGTCACCACACGTCGCCCCGGCAAATAAAGGCCGTCTGGCTCCAAGCTTAAACATTGCAGCAAACTCAAAACCAACCATCAGAGCCGATTCATTCACATCTGCTCAGTGGGGCGACAAGGACAGGGCTTTAGGTGGGAAAGAGGGCAGGAAAATAGTTCACTTTTCCCCCGCCGGGTGCCAAGAGAACGGGACAGGACTCAACTTCGAGGGAGCCGCAGCTGTGGCAAGTTGCCCATTTTGTTACATTTAAGTTAGCATATGGAAGATGGGGCTGCTTTTTGGTTTGAGCTCCGGTTGTTGTCGTTTGTTTTTCTTCACGGCCGAGCCCGTAGATGTAACAGTTTGCTGGTCTTGTTTGGTGCCGTTAACGCTGTTTCACGAGAACGCTGCGATTGATACGTGCTAATTTCTACCGTACATTTTGTAAAGAAGTCGATTAGAACCTTGAAAGCTAAGCTCGGTATCGTATAGTATAGTACTATAGTAGTATAGTCGTTTAGTAGATTCCCAAAAGAACAGTGTGTGATGGATTTGTATAAAATCAGCAGCGCTATCATCGGATGCTACATTTTTTTTCAATTTCAAGTTTTCTCTTGTCCATTTTTCCACGTTTTCTTACATTTAACACTCCATGTGTCGCCCCCCCCACCCCTCCCCTCGCCCGGCCGGCCCACCCCACCCCACCCTCCCTGGCCTTCTGCACCCTCCGCATCACTCCCTACCCCACCCTTCATTCTGCAGCGCTACGGACCGATCATGGGTGACTGGAGCTTTCTGGGAAACATTTTAGAGGAAGTCAACGAGCACTCCACGGTGATCGGCAGGGTGTGGCTCACGGTGCTTTTCATCTTCCGCATCCTCATCCTGGGCACGGCGGCGGAGTTTGTGTGGGGCGACGAGCAATCCGACTACGTGTGCAACACCCAGCAGCCCGGCTGCGAGAACGTGTGCTACGACGAGGCCTTCCCCATTTCCCACATCCGGCTGTGGGTGCTGCAGATCATCTTCGTGTCCACGCCGTCGCTGGTGTACGTGGGCCACGCCGTGCACCACGTGCACATGGAGGAGAAGCGGAAGGAGCGCGAGGAGGCCGAACTGAGCCGGCAGCAGGAGCTGAGCGAGGAGAGGCTGCCGCTGGCCCCCGATCAGGGGAGTGTCCGCACCACCAAGGAGACCAGCACCAAAGGAAGCAAGAAGTTCCGACTGGAGGGCACCTTGCTGAGGACCTACATCTGTCATATCATTTTCAAGACGCTCTTTGAGGTGGGCTTCGTGGTGGGCCAGTACTTCCTGTACGGCTTCCGCATCCTGCCGCTGTACAAATGCAGCCGCTGGCCCTGCCCTAACACGGTGGACTGCTTTGTGTCTCGTCCTACAGAGAAAACTGTCTTCATCATCTTCATGTTGGCCGTCGCTTGCGTCTCGCTCTTCCTCAACTTTGTGGAGATCAGCCACCTGGGCCTCAAGAAGATACGCTTTGTTTTCCGCAAGCCGGCCCCCGCCCCGGCGCAGGGCGAGGGCTCTGCCCCCCTGCCCCCGGGGAAGAGCCTCCCCCCCTTGGCCGTGTCGTCTCTGCAGCGGGCCAAAGGTTACAGGCGATTGGACGAGGAGAAGGTTCCTCCCATAACGCACCTCTACCGGCTGGCCGAGGTGGGCATGGAGGCCGGAAGGGGAGCGCCGCCCTTCCACGGGCTGGAGGAGAAGGCGGGGGAGGAGCTGCCCATGGGGGAGATCCCCAAAGCCTACGACGAGAGCCTGCCCTCTTACGCCCAGACCACCGAGGCCGCGGGGGTGACATTACAGCGGGCGGACGGGGCGGGGGAGGGCGGCGAGTGGCAGGGTGCCGACGCGGAGGTCGAGGGGGCGGTCACCGCCGAGGGGGAGAGCGCGGCCCCGGCGGGCAGGAAGGCGTCCATAGAGGACAGCAGACCTCTGAGCCGGCTGAGCCAGGCCAGCAGTAAGGCCAGGTCGGACGACCTCACCGTATGAACCTGTGAGGGCGACCCCGCGCATGTGCCGCCGCACCACGCCAACGTGCCGACGGAGAGCACGTACACCGACGCACGCTCCAGAAAACCTATAGCACGCAGACCCCCCCCCCACGCCGAGGCCTTACATTGGACTTAAATGTAGTTTACTCACACCTCAATTGAGGAAAAATGCCTAATATGGGCAACGGAATACAATTACTGCTGAGACTTCCTCCTTGGTGCATGCCCCATCCTTTAGGTCGTCTTTGCTTCATTTTGTTAAACTATCAATACAATAATAATAATAAACCAAATCATCATAGGAAATACTACTAATTCAATAAACAAATCTTCTTGGTGGGGGTGGAAAAAAAACACCAATTCTAATGAAATAGTCTATTGAATATGTAAAAAAAAAAAGTGTGTTCTTGGTATTCAAATGCAGGGTGGACATGTTTTTACTTGATATAAAAAAAAACAAACCTATGTTCCATTTTTAAGTAACATCTTTTTTATCGAAAGGTTTTAATCACATTTGATGGAGGGTTAGACGTTTTTACACCGAGACCTCTAGTCTAGTATACTTGTGTGTCTTGGCTGTACTTCATTTGTACTTCATTTGTACTTCATTTCCATTTCATTCAAACAGAGCCTCTGTTCACGCCGCGCAAACAAACCAGTGCCTACTCTATCCATTTTTATACGCAGCTCAAAAAAAAAGGTGACATTTTCGGGGATTTTTTTTTTTTGTTGCAAGTGTGCACTGTAACACGGCTTTTTACACCTCAACTACGCATCTATCACGTGACGTGCAACCATCTCGTGTTTATATATATGAAGTCACGAGGACAACACCGCACGTCTCAATGTCTTTTTCAATGTCTCTGTGTGTCATGTAGACCGCCGTGCCATTTGGAAGCGTTTTGCCCTATTAGAGAATGAACTATAGAGCCACCTCAGGCCAAATCCGCTCTCTTTTTGCGCTGTACAAACAGGCGTCCGGGTGATAAAGATCTTGCCCCGTCAGCACAAAGTATTGTTGGGAGGCGGGACAATAAAAGAAAACGGTGGCCATGACTGAAAACAAGCATCCTTAACCTGGCTTGCGGGGGGAAGAGAAATACTTGATTTAGTTGAAGAGGCAAATACTAAACCACAGTCTGAGCAAGTGTACATAGCACCCATGTCATTGTGTCAGAATGTACATAATGTGTTGTTTTAGGTACTTGGCTCATATATTTCATGTCACCATGTCACAAACGGTGCCACATTATTCACCGGCAAGTGTTACAATTCATTGAAAGCATATTGTTGTGCCTTTTATGGAAATCTCTAGCTTGAAATATATGTAGATATATATTTAAACATATACAGGATTGACCTCTGTGAATCTTGGAATTCAAACAAGCAGGATCAAACACACGTACGATGCACATGCAGGGCAGCTTTGACCCTTTTCTGACCCTTAATCCTACTTTAACATCCTATAAAAATGCAAAGAGCAAAAGCATACTTGTTTACACATCTTAAAGTGACATATGACTGGTAAGGTATATGATGACTGTTGCATTGCTTGTTATGTTTGTAAGAAGGAATGATTCATCTTTGGAGGAGAAAGACAAATATCATTTTTACTAACTTGTAGTCTTCTGATGATAATTGTGTAGTGGCAGTATCTTCTTTTTAAATGCAGTCAAAAAAAATAATAAAACAATCACACGTGGTCGTTTTGTGTTGCCTTTCTCCGCATACACAAACACTACACGCCACACCTCCAATAAGTCGTAGTACTTGAATGTGTATTTCTCATACTGACATAGACACGAAGCGGGTTCATCTCTATTTTCTATGATTGTCCTTAGGGGGCAGGGTGCACCCTGGACTGGTGGTTAATAATCCCTGGTGAGAAAATGGAATATTTGATGTGAAATGTGAGGCAAGCGCCAGCAGAGGCCGCTGTGGTGCAATTCCCTTTTCTACTTTCCATCAAGCCAACTTTTCCGGAGGTCCATCGAGTCCATGGAGAACATGTGGATCGTCTCTTTGCTCATTGTCGTTTATGACATTTAGTTCAGATTTGATTTATCCTTCCTTCCCTCTACTCTATTTTTCCATCTTAACCCAACCGTTGGCCGCCCCAGTACCCGGAGAAAACCCACGCATGCAAACTCCGCACAGAGATGGCAGAGGGTGGAATTGAACCCTGGTCTCCTAGCTGTGAGGTCTGCACGCTAACCACTCGACCGCCGCGCCGCCCTGATTATGATTCATGGTTAACTTTTTTTCTGATGACAGATGAGGCTCTAATCTTTCTTTTGGCAAATGCCATGTCTATGTAGCCCAAAAACACAAAATGATCTGTGTGCCTTGAAAAATCTGTCAAAATCATCAAAAATGTACGATAGGATGACTAATAATATAATTATTTTATGAACTAATAATAATGAACTGGTTGCTCCTCAAGCTGGGTGAGGGTGCTTGGATGTGGGGTTTTTATGCTGTGTAGACAAGGAATAATTAAGATAGCCTTTATTTGTCCCTCAGTGGGGAAATTTGTATGTAATAATATATGTTTTGTTGGGATGAGGTTGGAATCTGGGCGGTTAGGGGGGCGGGACTAGATAAGTCTTGACTTCTTCCCACTCCCTTTCGAACATGTGTATGTTTATATATACATAGGTATTTTTATTTGTATTGGTTTTGGTTGGTTTGTTGTGCTTTGGATGTTTTTCATGTTTGAAAATGGCCAACACTGAGAAAAATGTCTGGGCTTGAATGAGTTAAGGAAGTCAAGAGATAAAATATGCGGCCGACGAAAAGTGAGATTTGTTGTGACGCTGGCTACTTTATGACCCTTTCAATGGTTTTGTGAACATCCCAGAAACCTCTAACAAAGGAAAATAAAGGCGGGAAAGGCCCTGAAGGCAAAGCGATGGCGCAGATAAGAGGAGTTAATACTTGTGTTGGCTCTTCTCGTTTGCCGTGTGAATCCCTCGCACATGAAAGCGCAAAAGCACAGGCGTGAATATAAATCAGTGGCGGCACAACACACGCCTCCGAGCACGACACCGATTGCCTGGAGGAGAGACACATTGTTTGTTGAACATGGCAGCACAGAGAGAACTAATTATCAAACTGTCTGATTTGGTGCTCATCTTCTACCCGGCAGCTTGCATCAACAGTAAAGCCCTTACAGGAGACAAAAACACTTCATGTTCATGTACTGTATATGAAGTTCATGTCTTATCACAGTAAAAATTATCAAAAATGATATCATCAAAAAAATCGGATTATATTAAACTCATGTAAAATCTATCTGATATTGGCACTCCGATACAAGCAATCATTTCCTTCCGGACTCGGCCATCTGGATAGAACATGATCGTAACATGTGCTAACGTGTTATATATAACATGGGGTAGGAGTGATGTCAGCCGCTGCTCTCCGAAACAGATGTTACAGCTGAGGGCAAAACTTGTTAAGTTTCCCGTGGTGGCACAGAACCGGGGAAGTTTAATACGACAAAACTAGGCATGCTTTTTCACAGCTTTTACACAGGAATCTCACACTTGACGGACAAAACGTAATCCGCTGTAATTAGAAAAGATGTTTGTTTGTTGGGTTTAAACGCTTAATTCAAAACTGCAAACCTGGCTATAGTATGTATGCCTAGCCAGTACCACGCTTCAATGTTACGTTGTTTCATGCGTCTATTATGTCGGACAAATGCAAAGTTACAGTGTACAGTCCCTCGTTTGGTCGGGTATTGGACTATTTTCAGTTGAAGTGCTCTCAGCAACTTCACCGTTAAATTACCATGTTCTTGGTTCTTGTTCTGCTGGTTGTTAAAATTAAAATAATGATCCGCTCTTCCGTGCCCCGGGTTGGGGCTGTGGCCACTCACGTTGTATATTTGGAATGTCGTCATTTCTGTAATGTTATGCTTTAAAATGTCAGCATATTAGTTTTATCGTGTTAAGAAATGTGTGAGATGCAGATGCGGTCATCAGTCCCATGTGGCGCCCACGCCATAGGTTCCCTACTCTTGAATAGCCACAACTGCTACAACATGTGCTCGGAGGGCTCGACAGCTATGCAAATAGGCGACGTGTGGGCGGATCCGGCACGGATCTTGAGGGCGCATGTGAAGCAACGGGACAAGGTTGACACAACCTGACATGATGAGCGCGCAAGCAAGTTTCCAAAAGTGTGGCTCGGTGCTGGTGACGGGAGCTAACCGTGGTCTGGGACTGCAGTTGGTCAAAAGTCTGGCCGCCGGAGGGTTTTCACCCGGGAAGATCATAGCCACGACCAGAGACCCCTCCAGCGCGCTGGTAGCTCTTAAAATATCATTCCCAGTGTGGTGACTCGTTTACCTGTGGAAAGCAAATGCCATCCGTCTGTGTGGTCGGAGTTTCGGATGCGATAGCTGCTTTGTCACGTTCAAAGCTTACGATGTTACGATGTTACCAGCCATCTGATTACGTACTTCTAAGTTCTGAGTGTAAAATACGATAAATTGTATTGTTTGTTTTTTGTACTAGAAACTGAAGGAACTGGCAGAAAAGCATTCAAACATTTACATCGTCGTCCTGGGTAAGTTAAGATCTGGTTTGTGGGTTTTTTGGGTGTATGTTTGATTGTATTTTAAAGTAGAGGCCTATATATTTTACTTTAGTTTGATTCATTCATTCATTCATTTTCTACCGCTTGGAGCCTATCCCAGCTGTCTTGGGGCAAGAGTACACCCTGGACTGGTGGCCAGCCAATCCCAGGGCACATATAGACAAACAACCATTCACACTCACATTCATACCTATGGACAATTTGGAGTGGCTAATTAACCTAGCATGTTTTTGGAATGTGGGAGGAAACCGGAGTAGCATGCAAACGCCACAAAGAGATGGAATTGAACTCAGGTCTCCTAGCTAGAGGTCTGCGCTCTAACCACTCGACCGCCATGCAGCCACCTTATTAGATTTTGTTTGTATTTGCATTAGTTTTCGCATATTTGTTTATGTTTACCTTCGCCTGAAGAGCTGCACACAAAAGGGTGAGAACTTGTCAACACGTCACGCCTGGTGGTGCCTGTGCTACTATTATTCTGACACAGATCAACGTACTGTACACAACACTCTTTGTAACTTTAGGGTGTTTAGCCAAATTATTGATCCACACGTTTAGGGCGCTGACAAGCACACGTGTGTAAGATTTGACAAGGACTGGTTGAAAAACATGGCCACCATCGAACAAAACGAGCAGGACTTGGCAACTGCTGACCATAAGTCATTGCCGCTTTGTGTAGCGATTATGTTATTATTATTATAATAACATATTATTATCTTTGATGCCACAAATTGTCATTAGCACAAACACAAGCTTTTGCATCTGGATTTCATCCACATCGTTCCCACCTGGGAGGCGATACAGATGTATCAGGGCACGGACAAACAGACTGAAAAACTGGTTCTTTCCTCGAGCCATCATCTCCCTCAACAAGACCATGTAACCAAGGCAACCAATCGTCCTCTACAATGTAGACCCTTCGTTATTTATTATTATTTATTCTTCTAATTTCTAATTTCTATATTTTGTACTGTCATACTGTCTTGCACTGAAAATGGAGCTGCTGCGATTTCATTCTACTATATGTAAAATGGGGCGGCACGGCGGTCTCGTGGTTAGCGCGCAGACCTCACAGCTAGGAGACCAGGGTTCAATCCCCACCCTCGGCCATCTCTGTGTGGAGTTTGCATGTTCTCCCTGTGCATGCGTGGGTTTTCTCCGGGTACTCCGGTTTCCTCCCACATTCCAAAAACATGCTAGGTTAATTGGCGACTCCAAATTGTCCATAGGTATGAATGTGAGTGTGAATGGTTGTTTGTCTATATGTGCCCTGGGATTGGCTGGCCACCAGTCCAGGGTGTACCCCGCCTCTCGCCCGAAGACAGCTGGGATAGGCTCCAGCACCCCCCGCGACCCTTGTGAGGAAAAGCGGTAGAAAATGAATGAATGAATATGTAAAATGACAATAAAGGGCATTCTGATTCTGATCTGATTCTGATTCTGATCTGATTCCGATGTGCTCTTCTGCCAGACGTAGTGAGTCAAGAGAGCATCCAGAAGTGTGTGGAGGAGGTCCATGAGCTGGTGCAAGAGGAAGGCCTAAACTGCCTCATAAACAATGCAGCAATCAACCTGGTGGCCGACTTCCACACTGTAACTGCTGAGAAGATGATTGAGAACTTCCGCACCAATGCTGTGGCGCCTCTGATGATCACGAAGGTAATGATTATCTTGCCTGTAATGGAGTCGGGTTCTGGTAAATGTTTCCTAGAGACAAGACACCCATCTCTATGCTCATGGCAGGCCTTCCTTCCTCTGCTGAAGCAAGCTGCATCCAGAGGAGCGTGTGGTGCGGAGAGCATGGGCATCCAAAGAGCAGCTGTCATTAACATGTCTTCTCTGGTGGGCTCTGTGCAGCTCACATGGGGGGAGAGAGCCCACTACTTTAAATGGTACCCCCACAGAGCGTCTAAGGTTCGTTGGCATGACTGGAAATGACATTTGTGGTGCCCCCTATAGGTTGTGTTGAAAATGCTGTGAAAGATGCGAGCGTACCTGGAATTCAGTCATTCATTTTGTACCGCTTATCCTCACGAGGGTCGAGGGAGGGTGCTGGAGCTTATCCCAGCTGTCTTCGTGCGAGAGGCGGGGTACACCCTGGACTGGTCACCTGTCATACAGATATCCTCAAATGTTTTATAAGCATTAGACAAACGGTCAATGACTTATGGACAATTAGATGCTAAGTCTTGCTAATACCCGATGCTAAAAAGTTCTGCTTAATGGTGGCTATGTTTTTCCACCAATTTAGCTTTGTAGTGTGTATTAAGCTACGTGACGCATTTCAAGCCATTCCGACTTAGCGGAGTTGAACAGCACCACGATGTAGTGTATTTGTCAGAAAAATAGTAGCGCCGGTAACGTAGTAGGAGTGCATATTGTGACATATCGTCGCCATTTTGTGTGCGGCAGCTCAGCAGTAGAAAACCGTTTTTTGCAGGGTGGGCAGAGGCGGGACTTGGCAGCTAGTCTAATGATAAGATAACCCTGAGGATATCAGCATATGTGTCATATGTGCTAACATTCAAATGTAAGTTACATGAATTATGTATTGTGACATGATCAAAGAAGCATCGACGGTTTGTCTTACAAATAAATAATCTAAACAAAATTGTGATACTCAACAACAACCAATGGGTTCTTCCACATTCAAGAGTGCCCTAAACATGGTGAGCCGCTGCATGGCAGTAGATCTGGAGTCTGACGGCATTCTGTGTATGGCTATACACCCAGGCTGGGTCCGCACCGACATGGGAGGCCCTCAGGTACAGACCAGATGAGGAACTCAAACCCCTGAGCAGCTTTGGGCAATAGAGACAGCCTCAATAATTACCTATGAAGTCAATGTGAGCTAAACGCTAATCCGTTGTTTCGTTTTCCAGGCTCCACTGAGTCCCGAGGAGAGTATTTCTTCTCTCTTGTCTGTTATTGGTGGACTGAGCGAGAAGGATCATGGGTCGTTTCAGAACTACAAAGGAGAAACATTGCCTTGGTGATCCTGGCTATCTGATTCCAGATCAGTATCACTATATACTTTGTTCATCTCATCTCTATTGAGTCATTCTTAGTGCATAGTAAATAAAAGCTGGACACTGACTACTCTATCCAAGTTTAGGATCTGTAGTATTGTACCTTTAGAATGTACAGTCCACTGTAATAAAAATTCCTGCTAACGTGAGGAGTGTACTTATTTTGTGTGATAGTCTACTGTAAACAAAGATGTCATGTTTGTGTATAATGTACAGCTGCACTGTTTTACAAATGTGTGGTAATATATGAGCCATTATTCCAAAACCTACCATTCTTAGGAGATACAGCGGAACCATGATAGTGTCCGCCCAAAATATACACCACATTTACTTGTTACCGTACAATATGGCATGAGTCTTGTTGTGTCATTTGTGTGAGGACAACTGTGTTCTCAGTGTAGTTTAATCAAAAAACGTTCTAGTTAGCATTCTTAGCTAGCTAACAAAATGGCACCCGCACCCATTCATAATGTATTTTTTTTAATCAAAAAACGTCCTTGTTAGCATCATTAGCTTGCTAACAAAATGGCACCCGCACCCATTCATAATGTATTTTTTTTAATCAAAAAACGTCCTTGTTAGCATCATTAGCTTGCTAACAAAATGGCACCCGGAAACAAACGTCATGTATGTCGTACGTCTATGTTGTCATTAGCGGCTGACTGTCAGAAATCTTAACCCAAAACACATTTTTATAGTTTTACAATTCTTTTTTGGTACGTACCAGTTTCTGTGTATCAGCATGTCGCTAAATATATATTGTTGCAGAAACATTTAACCGTAACCGTCACGGTTATGTTATATTTCATCCTCACCACTAGGGGAGCTCCAGAGTTGAACTGAACATTTTCCAGGTAGTACTTAACTGAAGATATGTTTTACTTTTAAACGTGTAACGTCATGCGAAGATAGTGTAGCATAACAAATGTCGTGTCACGGTGATGTTTATATGTAAATATTTGTATGAATGTTAAAATACATAATTTACTGTACGCCCATTTAATTGTCATGTAGTGTATATGCGCGCTTACATCCACACATCCCTTCTCTGCTTGCTTCTCTGTGAGTGTCCCCAGAAGGGGAAAAGAAACATTTCCATTGGTCCTTTCAGGGGGAGAGGAGGAGAAAACGCCGAAGACCAACTCGAATTCCTCAAACCTCCTCAAATTTCCTCCAAGCCGTCGTCGAAACCTCCTCTCTGGTCCACTTCTCTTCCTCACCCATCCGAGCCGCTCTCGACTTAACGGTAAAGTAACAGCGACGACGACTCAACTCGTCTGATTTTTACACCACTTTAAAGCGATTTTGAATACGTAAAAACGCTTAAATTTTATTTCTTGCTGCTTAAATCTGACCCCCCCCCATTCCAACCACCAGATGTTGCGGGGTGTCGCCGTGCTCCTGTTAGCCCTGGCTCTCTCTCACGCAGAGGTAAGTTTAAACTTCTATTTAAAAATGTCATCGCATGTCATAAAAACACACGCCGAATGATTTATAATAACACAAAAACATAGAACTAGTAGGTCGTGTTATCAGAGTAGTGCATTCATGCAGGTTTGCTGTAAATGTCACTAAATGCGTATGGAATGTGGCATTAATCACTGTTGCTAGTTACTATTAATTGCTTCGCTATTATCAGTCCTCATAGTTTAAAAACCAAAACACATTCCGAATGATTAAGACAAAGGAAAAACATGCAACTGGTAGTTAAACATCATGTTATTTTCAGTTTTTCCATTGTTATCTGCAGGTTTGCTGTAAATGTCACTAAATGCTTATGGAATGTGGCATTAATCGCTGTTGCTAGTTACTAGTAATTGGTTCGCGATTATCAGTCCTCATAGTTTAAAAACCAAAACACATTCCGAATGATTAAGACAAAGGAAAAACAAGCAACTGGTAGTTAAACATCATGTTAGTGTCTGTTTTTCCATTGTTATCTGCAGGTTTGCTGTAAATGTCACTAAATGCTTATGGAATGTGGCATTAATCGCTGTTGCTAGTTACTAGTAATTGGTTCGCTACTATCAGTCCTCATAGTTTAAAAACCAAAACACATTCCGAATGATTAAGACAAAGTAAAAACATGCAACTGGTAGTTAAACATCATGTTAGTGTCTGTTTTTCCATTGTTATCTGCAGGTTTGCTGTAAATGTCACTAAATGCTTATGGAATGTGGCATTAATCACTGTTGCTAGTTACTAGTAATTGGTTCGCGATTATCAGTCCTCATAGTTTAAAAACCAAAACACATTCCGATTGATTAAGACAAAGGAAAAACAAGCAACTGGTAGTTAAACATCATGTTAGTGTCTGTTTTTCCATTGTTATCTGCAGGTTTGCTGTAAATGTCACTAAATGCTTATGGAATGTGGCATTAATCGCTGTTGCTAGTTACTAGTAATTGGTTCGCTACTATCAGTCCTCATAGTTTAAAAACCAAAACACATTCCGAATGATTAAGACAAAGTAAAAACATGCAACTGGTAGTTAAACATCATGTTAGTGTCTGTTTTTCCATTGTTATCTGCAGGTTTGCTGTAAATGTCACTAAATGCTTATGGAATGTGGCATTAATCGCTGTTGCTAGTTACTAGTAATTGGTTCGCTACTATCAGTCCTCATAGTTTAAAAACCAAAACACATTCCGAATGATTAAGACAAAGGAAAAACAAGCAACTGGTAGTTAAACATCATGTTATTTTGAGTTTTTCCATTGTTATCTGCAGGTTTGCTGTAAATGTCACTAAATGCGTATGGAATGTGGCATTAATCACTGTTGCTAGTTACTAGTAATCGCTTCGCTATTATCAGTCCTCATAGTTTAAAAACCAAAACACATTCCGAATGATTAAGACAAAGGAAAAACAAGCAACTGGTAGTTAAACATCATGTTAGTGTCTGTTTTTCCATTGTTATCTGCAGGTTTGCTGTAAATGTCACTAAATGTTTAAGGAGTGTGGCACCAATCACTGTAATCGATGCACTACTATTCAGTCCTCATATTTTACAAAATAGAAACACATTCCGAGGTTAACACCGTGTTTTAAGGCATTTAGCCCTTTTCCCCCTCCAGGGTCACCCTAAATGTCACTAAATGTTATGTTAGTTGCAGTATGCATTATTATGCCGAACAAGGGAGGTTTGAAGGTAAAATGGCCGTGCTTTGTATAAAACAGTGACACATGAATAGCGGGCAGCTGTGAAAAGAAAAGAAGGAAGGGCTGAGCTTGTGTACATTTCATCAGCGCTGCTCCACCTCCACTTTACGCTTACTGTTTGGGGATGCTTGGGTGCTGCTCTAATGGTGTCCAAACAGAGCGTTTGGGTGGTCAGTCACCCAGCGTGTGTGTGTGTTCCAATAATGCTCACCTTATGTGTGTCAGACTGTGGAGAGAAGTAGCCAATTACAATAGACTGTGGTGTTTTTGTTTTGTTTTGTTTTGTTTTGACCTGTGGAAAATGGTGAGCTAAGAGGTGTTTTCCGATTATTTTGTCGACATTGGAAATAGGAGAACATGCACACACAAGTGTTTGATGACCTCACAGCTGTTGAACACCTGGCTTTTTGTTGTTTGCTCCCCTGTTGACCTTGAGTCACAGTCAGAGGAAGTAAACCACATTTCTTTTGACTTCATACTGACCGTCTGTTGCCTAATTACAGAGGAGATATAAAAACATTGGCATTGTACTACATAGAGCATAATAATGTAAGCTAGTGATACTGTCTGGAGAAAACATATTCATTAAAAAAAGGGGTTAATAAAAACAAAACATATACCTTGCTAGGTTGCACTGTTCCACTCTAGTCCTGTAGGTGGCATAATACACACTAGCCACGTTTACATGAGGACTTTTTCTCTTTCCGAATGACTTTTCCGAAAACAATGGTATACATGGAAAGGAATATTCCAATGGCGTGTCTCAACCAGAATAGTCAATGGGGCATGCCCAGTAAAACGTAAACACCAACATCACGTGATACAGACTTCCTGGAGTTTTTCTTTCCCTTGTTGGAATAACTCCGTATTGCCAGTTTTTCCTTCATCCAGTCTTGAAATTTAGTTTGAATCCAAAACAAACTTTCCTTAGCAGTCCAGTGCCGATTGCTGGCCTCCATTTTTAAAAGTGAAGAACGTCTGGAGCTGCGTGTTACGTCATATCTCAGCATTGGCTGAAAGAACGCACCCGGGAACAGGAAAAGATAAAGTTGAATCTTGCTAATATTTGATAATGAAGCTGGGCACATGTTTTATATAGATATGTATTTTCTTTTGGAATAAAAGTGGACTTGTGAATGGCGTATAGAAGGGTTTAGATTCTGTTCCACAGATGGCGCTAATGCACACCAAAGCTGCTTGCCAACCGCCAATAAACAACAGAAGAAGAAGAAGAACGCAGTCTGACGACTTTCCGTTTGAGCGGGTACAAGATACCTCAATCGGATTGGGGAAAGGAATATTCCACCCCTGGGAATCCCATTATATGTTAATTTGGATTGGCACTTTTCTTTGGGAATGAGGTGTATACAAAGGCTAGATTCTATTTGTTTGAGCAAATAACCTGAATGGAATTGGAATATTTAGGTCCATGTAAACGTGGCTATTGTTTCCTAACTTCTCAAGGAACTAAGGAGAAGACATGTAATTTATTGTCGTTTGTTTTAACAATGGTAAACAAGACTACTGAGCAGAGAGAAGACCTCTGTCAAAGCCAAACATGAATGGGAAATAGTGGAAAAAACACATTAAATCCATGTATATACTGTTCCACCCCAGTCATACATATACTAGGTACCACATTAGGTAAGAAATGATGGAGCAGGTGTTTCCACCATGATAATCAAGACCCCTGTAAAGGCTATCAAATAATACCACATAGTCAAATAGAGCCACATCCTCCACACAGAGCCACAACTGGACAATAGCAAAGGTTCTAGCTGTTTGCACATTAATTACAGACGCTAACCCGTTTCCAATGTCATGTGCAGCTGTTGCTAAGGGATGTAGAACACGTTAGCCGCACCATAACGTGATGCCAGGAGAGCTGCTCTATTTGTCCAACAGATATAACGCCGTCTTCTCCCTGAGCTTAGCAAGGCGTAGCAGCAAGCGCTTATGTAGCATGCGCTATCATGAATAACGAATCTTAATTACAGTGACATCAAAGTACGGCTATCCATATGCTCGGCATAGGAAGACTTCTATTTATGTCATCTACGCCTTCCATAGTCTGATCACGTGGCATTGACACAACGCGGATCAAGCTGGTGTTTGGTACAAAAGTGGTACTGATGTTTTGACTCAAGCTAGGCTCAAGAACAACAACAATGAGTAATTGTTATATGATTAATACAGTTTAATACATGAACTGCACCTAAAGGAAGTAGACGTGTTTTGGGTCAAATTTCCACTCCAAACCAAAGTTTAATGGCTCCCATAATGGCTGCCATGCCCCATCACGTTACAATGTACCTTTGGCATAATCCTGCTAACACACAAGCAAACAGACAAAGACAGTAAAAACATTGCCTCCTTGGCGGAGGTAATAAAGCAAAGACAAACACATAGTGCAGCTCTTGGATGGCAGCCACGAATGACTCAACTTCACCCCCCCCCCCCCCCCTTCCTCTCTCGCTCTCTCTGACCCTCCATTGCGTCCTCCCACCTTTGACTGTCTGCCTGCCCCGGAGAATGCACCATTGTATGCAAGCCCGATTCCTTATTCCTGCTCCTGGTTCGCCAGGAATGGCTGGCTTCTGCCGGGGTTTGTCCACTGAAAAGCCACAATGTTAATGAGGCAGCATCTGTTCTCCCAAGCTAATTACCCTGATAATATATGGCCTGTTGTCTGGCCGTGGGAAGGGCCTGAACTGGCATACCAGTGAGCTGTCTTAAGGAGGTTAACAAGTCGCGGCAGAAGTCTCGCTAATGTGCGCTGGAGCTGGTGAATGTTGGTTGTCATTGGAGATATTTGGGCTGTGTGGATGATAAGCGAGATGGATGAGTTTCCGAGATAATTCATTTTCAGTGCGGGCTGTAAAAAAAACAAACGTCAAGGATTATGTACTGCAGGGGTGCTCACACTTTTTCAGCATGCGAGCTACTTTTAAAATGACCGAGTCAAAATGATCTACCAACTACAAAAATGCAAAACATCGATTTATTTTCAAATGTATTGAGGATTATTTGTACGTACAATGTATGTTGATGTACCTTACATAACCAAATGAGCCAATATTGCAAAACACACATAATTAACTATGAACATTTTTTGTAATTACCTGAGTTTACTTTGATGACTTGCACTGAATTGAACCAGCCAGGGATGCATAGTCCGGACAGTAGCTGCTGATAGCCAGCCTCAAGCACACTTCCAAATGTTTATCAGTCATGGATAATATCCGTATCATAATATCCGTATAATATTCCATATCCGTATGGAAGTGATATGTTTTTTGCCTTTTTACTTGGTCCAGTTTTTGCCTTTTTACTTGGTCCAGCTCCTTCACTCATTTTAGTGACCATAAACTTTAGCGAGGGCTTTAAAATCTCGCAATTCGCCGACTAGCTTAGCACTTTGCATCGTTGTTTACGCATGAGCGGTGACCTAAAGGTCAAAATTCAGTTGTCATCTGACTGGTTGTCCTGTATGTCAATCAAGTAACGGGGATGGATGATAGGCTGACATCGTAAGTTCTGCTGCACTTAGAGACGTTGTTTGATTTGATTGGTCGCCCGAAGGGCAACATTCAGTTGTCATCTGAATGGCTGCCCTGTATGTCAATCAAGTGACGGCATTGATGCTGGGATGATATTTTTTTAATGTCACGCCGCGATCGACCAGCGATCGACCAGTACCACCTCCGCGATCGACCGGTAGATCGCGATCGACTTAATGAGCACCCCTGATGTACTGTGTATGTTTACACAGCAACAGTCCACAAACGATGAGAAAGTTGTACCTTTTGTTTTTTTGGTCCTTAGTTTGTGATGGGTTCACTCCATTGTGGTTTTTAAACATATTCACCAAGAAATCATGCTGTTTCGTGGTTGAATATGGCCTATTATTACTCCAAAAATATGCTTATGTAAGCAAATTGTACTTTTGTATGCCTAAATGAAGCATTTTCAAGCATACAATCATACCAGTGTTACCCATCAGATTGTGAATGTAGTATCATAATGAGCGCTCTAAATGTGGGAGGGGCCCCCAGCAGAAGTTGCTGCTGGTTCGTTATTTAGAGCGTAATGTCGTGCTAAAACTATTTATGGTGGCCCGCTGCAAATAAATGAACGTATAGGAAACACTGATGTTTTAGACTTGGGGGGTACTAACACTAGGCCCATTGTAACACGCCGGGGCCCACTTAGCACCGAAAGCACTGTACCTTTGGCTCTTATGAGGGTATTCAGTTGCGGCAAGGTGCCGTGTGATTGCCTTGCTGTGGAAGACGTGGTCACAATTCCATGCACAGGTATTGGAGTCATAACAACGACATACGTGTACGTAATAAAGACGTGTCATTTAATAGAGAAATTGCGGTAAAACATAGAGTAGAAGCAAGTGGGCCATGGCACAAATGCACAGTGTGAGTGCAGGCCACCGGGGACGGGAGAGGAAGGGGGGACCGGCAAGACCGGCGCCATATGAATGGCTCCCGTGGCCTAAACAGAGGATGGAGGACCTAGGAGATTCCAATTAAGGAAACCGATTGGACTTAGATTTCCACAGTAGTCTGCAGTTGTTGTTTTGGTTGTCATACCCACTACACTAAACAAAACTGCACGCAAACATTTTGTGTTGTCAAGCTTGAAAACAGTGAAACACACGGCCTAAACCTGGGGGTCGCCAACCTTCAGCATCAAAGGCGCCATTTTGCCTCCTCTTCCGGCGAAGACAAATGGTCTGCAGCCGCAAAACATGACACTGTGTTGTTCCTGTATTTGTGTAAAGTTAATTATTCATTATTCATGGTGATGGATGGCTTACTGCGGGGGGAAGATGTCATTTTCGTGTCTCACTGAACAGATTGGCTCATGCAATCAAAGTCAGAACGCGGTGTAGATGCATTCACGGACTTAAACTCTTTCTGAAAATGCACATATTTTCCACTTTGGTGTGAAAAGAAAATCACAGCTCGGCGTGGGAGCCGCACCAAGGAGGCCTAAGAGCCCCACGTGGCTCCTGAGCCGCTGGTTTCCAACCCCTGGCCTAGACACTATTTATTTCCAATTCCAATGGAAAATGGCGTCGTGTGCACGGCTCGCATGAAGTGTAGCTGTGTGCCGCTCAAGATGAAAAACAGCATCACCTTTGACAAGAGGCTTAGATAAAACCGGAATGTGTGCCGTGTGAAATGACAACCAGCATCCCGGCGTGGCAAAGGTCCGCGCACCTACACATTCCCATCTGTTATCCCGCATCACTTGCAGTGACAAGAGTGGAGTGGTTAATTTACCTAGAAATACCAGCAATGGATCATGGAAATTGCAGTTGTCAAAGTCAAAGCGCACGCGGCCGAGCGTTCCTCTTAAGGAGCTTCAGCAGGCGGGAGAACAAAGAGGACACTGCTGAAGTAGACGTTAATTCCAAAGGCTGTTCTCTCATCCAAGGTGGGCTAAAAATATCTGCCCAGGTGGAGGAAACATGGCGGGACGATGTGTCCTCTGTCTTTATCAACTCACTCTAATTACCGCAGCTCCGCATGCAGCCATGGAGCACGGGCAGAGAGGAGGATGAGACAGATAGAGTGATGTTAAACAGCTCATGCAATTACAGCAGGGGGAAGATGGGGGTGAGGTAAGACTTGGCTCGGCGTGGAGGGAGGTTTGGGTTTTCACATTCCCGTGGCATGCTCTCTTCACTCTTAGATTTGCTTAAAAGCAGTCTCCATTTAGCGAAGGAGCCGGACAGGTTGGCAGGACTTTTATCATGCGCCGGAAGGCACAAACGTTCACACAACAAAAGAACGCCACTGAAGTCAAACCGCATAAGTGGTGATTGGATGTAAAATTTAGGGACTGTAAACATGCTGGGAAGATTTTTTTTTATTCTTTATTTCGAATATCATCCAAAGCACAACAAACCAAACATAAATCAATACAAATAAAAATACCTATGTACATATAAACATGTTTGAAAGGGAATAGGAAGAAGTCTAATCTAGTCCCACCCCCCTAACCGCCCAGATTCCAACCTCATCCCAACAAAATATATATTATTCCTTGTCTAACGGAATGAAAAGATTAAAAGCGTTCTGGAATCCATGTTAAGTTGAAAACCAACCATCATCTCTATTCTTAGAGCATGAGATCGATCACTGGTCTGGACTGTTTGGTCCTCTTGTCTTCTAAGACAACCTTTTGGGATCGATGAAATGCCCAGAGAATACAATGACCTTGGCGAATAAGAATGTTCTTTTATTGTTGCAGTTACAGTATCTGTACTGTAATTCCTCGTTTATTTTGCTAATAATTGGTTCCAAACGCCTTCTGAAACCCAGCGTTTTTAGCCACCCCAAACGTCTTTCAGGGCTCACTTCCAAATGTGCAAATCTCATTATCTGAAACTTTGGCATGGTTTAAATGGAGAATACGGCATTTATTTAACGACATTTATAGGTTTGTAGATTCGTGCTGCCTGGGCATTCGAGATTTAAAATTCCATTCTGTAGTTGACTTGTGAAGACATTTTAAAAACATCGTTCCCCCTTCAACCACGGCACTGAAGCAACCTTGTGAAGCTTCTCGTTTGAATCATGAAGTTAAAGAAGTCATTAACTTGTGTAATTAACCTCGCCAGGCAGCTGGATTCAATCTGCCACGTTTGCTTCAAAAGATGCCTGCGTCAGATTTGAGAGATTTTGTTGAAAGTACGTTCTGATTCATGTTAAAACCGCACTCTTCTCCTCTCGTCTGGACAACAATGAAATGTTCAATTGTTCCAGGCATTTAGTGTGATAATAGAAAACACGTGAAGAGCAACATCCCACCCGCGTGAGTCAGTCCTCCGCATCCCAGATTCCACACAGACCACAGACAGCACTGGCGATGTGACGGAATGATCAACGGTGACATTGAACATTCCCGGCTAGAACTGCCCCCGTACAAATAGGACGTGTCCCCTTCAAGCTTGGACCACAAAGGCATGCGGTCGTGTGAGTGTTGACTGTTTGAAACTATGTGGATTAAGTGGATCGCTAAGTCTTTCCAACCCCAGTCGTGGCCTCATTATGCTCTGGGTTCAGCCGAAGCACCGACCCCCCCTCCTTCCCTGATGGCGGAAGATTGCAGGAACAAAAGAAGAGGGTGCTAGCATGTCTAAGGAGAGGAACAGTTTAGTAATGGAGGCCGATAAAACAAAGGAGCTGATGGACCTGAGCAACAGGGTACACCCTTGTCCCTGCGGTTTTGATGACGAGGAAAACAAGTGGGCGGAGGGGGGGGGGCTTTCATTGCAGTTTCGTTCCCCTTGGTGTCGACGTAACTGCTAACAGATGTGGTCCAACCCGGTCTGTGACGTCGTCCAAGCTTTTTCTTTAGCCTGTTCCACTTTCTTCCCCTTCTTCGCCTTTACCTGACATGGGATGGAGGTCTTGGCCGAGGAGGTCTGGTCTGGTGGGTGGAGAACAAGAGGCTGCAGACGAGAGTGACATCATCCTATGTGTGGATGCATTCCTTTCACGCTGCATAATAAGAAGCAGGGTGAAGGCGAAACAGGCAGATGGGTGCTAACTGCTCGTTAACCCAGATGCCATTTGTTTCAGCGGGGTTAATCTGGGCCCCCGCCCACCCCCCAGCAAATGCGCAAGACCACCCGTAGAGCTCCCTCGTCTTTGCTCTCTGTCTTTGCCTAATAGCCCCCATTTTGCAGAATGTACTTTTTGATGATGCTGTAACAGTATTATGTGTCCCCAGGACCCGTTTATAAGCACCAGACACTTTTTTGCTGTACGGTGGACGAGTGGTTGGCATGTAGGCCACACAGTCAAGAGATTGGAAGACCTGGGTTTGAATTGCCGTTTGGGCACCTTTGTGTGTGTGTGTGCCCCCCCCCAATTCCAAAAACATGCTAGGTTAATTGGCCACTCCCAATTGTCCATAGGTATGAATGTGAGTGTGAATGGTTGTTTGTCTACGTATATGTGCCCTGTGATTGGCTGGCCACCAGTCCAGGGTGGACTCCGCCTCTCGCCCCAAGACAGCTGGGATAGGCTCCAGGATTCCTGCGATCCCAGTGAGCATAATGGATAGAAAATGGATGAAGCGTGCAGGTTTTTTTTACATGAAATAAAACTCTGTATAATTATTTCTTATTATTCAACACCATGTCAGCCTCTGCACACACAAACTCCTCAACAAACTGTAACGGCCGTGCTTGTGGTTAAGGGAGACGTAGTCACCAGTGCAATTCCCATTGCATTATTAATGTCAGATACTTTTTATGACCCTCTTGTTGTTTACACAATTAGACATAATGTCTGTTTACGGTTCAAACAAGCCTGTAGCAAGAAGAAACGTGCTTCTCGTCCTTAATTGCAACATATCAGAGGGCATCGTAAAACACTCCTTTGCATGAACAAGCGGTAAAACACAACGCAGTGTAAACACAGCCCGAGTCGTGCACACCTATAGTCCCCTTGACTTTGGTTTCACCCAATATTGTAGACGTAATAACAGAAAACAAGACATATTAGGCATAGTAAACCTCTTTATAATCTTATAAATACAGTTTTTAACATTATTAGAGCCCTCCAGACATGAAATAACAGCCCTATAGTCCCATTTACTTTGGTTTCACCCAATATTGTAGCTGTAATAACCGAAAATAAGACATATTAGGCATAGTAAACCTGTTTATAATCTTATAAATACAGTTTTTAACATTATTAGAGCCCTCCAGACATGAAATAACAGCCCTATAGTCCCCTTTACTTTGGTTTTACCCAATATTGTCGACGTAATAACAGAAAATAAGACATATTAGGCATAGTAAACCTGTTTATAATCTTATAAATACAGTTTTTAACATTATTAGAGCCCTCCAGACATGAAATAACAGCCCTATAGTCCCCTTTACTTTGGTTTCACCCAATATTGTATTGTAGTAATAACCGAAAATAAGAGACATTAGGCAAAGTGAACCTGTTTATAATCTTATAAATATAGTTTTTAACATTATGAGAGCCCTCTAGACATGAAATAACAGCCCTATAGTCCCACACAGGCGCACTAGCATGCTTTGCTAAACTAAGCTAACCCCGCTAGCTTCCATTCACGCTCCATAAGAGAGGAATTTTCGCCAACTTTCACCAGTGTTCCAGGTCACAATTTCGACACATTATTTCAGGAGGCGTTGAGCTAGTGTTTCGGATGAGATTCCGCCACGATTGAGCCCATACAAACGTTCCTTCCGCTCACGACAAAGATTCTGTTTTATTGGTCAATTCCGCGATTCCGCAATTTACAGAAATCATGGGGCCCTATGTTGACTAAAAGCGCTTTTAAACTGTCTAAATCCCAGCATCAAAGCAACACACACTTCCAAAATGCTATTGTAGGATCTCTTAGACGTACCATACCATAATAAGGAGGCTTTTGTTGTCATTATTTCCCGGACATACCCCACCAATTGCGGTCTTCGTCTTAGCAACAGCCTCATCCTCTGCTCACCTACACGAGAAATGAGCTGGGATTTGAGACGTACTGTATGGAAATGTAAAGTTAATTAGACGGAGAAGGGAGGCAACATCTAGTGGGGCTTTAATTATTGAGGGCAAATCCTACAGCTTTAACGATGCCGTGTGTAACAGATGAAAAGTGGCGTGCTTGTGATGCATTGGGATTTAGGCACAAGCTCGCATATATTTTACAGCGGGGAACTGCTTCATTTTTCTTGGGGGCTCTCGACTAAAGCCTTTCTCACTGATCCAAATAAAGTGGCGAGGCAACGGGAAAAGGGAAAGGCAGGAATTGCCGGAGAGTGGGATACGAGCACTCTGACCTACATACTGAAGAGATTTTGGCTCAAGACGAACCCGGTCAGACCCCTACTGAGACAACAGGCCAGGAATGTAGTCCCCTTCCCTTCCAATCAACTCTTCTCTTTCTTTATTGCTGATCTTATTTTGTCCTACTGTGTCCTTTTTTGAAGCATTGGACACATTTTGAAGTTGTTGTTGTTGTGCATCTGTCAGTTTGAGGTGTTTCCTTTTTGGCTAGTGGAGCAGCACCAGGCCATTTTTTAGCTTTTGACCCGGTTTTGAAGTTTGGAAATCAGACAGAGCTGAGTCATCGGTGATGTTGGTATTATGAGACTTTTGTATACTGCACAACAAAACTCCTGTGCCGGTCAGCTTCTGATTTTGGAACCATTTTCCTTCTAGGAAATCGTTTCGTCACTGTACAAAAAATTGTTTAAGTAGCTTTGTAACATTCTTGGCTTTCATAGAACTATCATAATAAGTAGCACCGTCAATATTAGTGATGGGAATTTTGGCTTTAAAGGAGCAGTTCTTTTGACTCAACTTCGTTGACTTCGTTTTGTTGGCCAACAAACAGCACAAGTTAAAGAAGACCTATGTATTATGCTCATTTTTGGCCCTTTGTATTGAGTTGTGGACTCCTACAGAGCAGCTACACACAATAACCCACACAGAAAGCTTTGGAGATCTTCCTGAATCTGCACCTATTCCAGCTGTATTTCCTTGGGATATCTGTTTTCATTTATTCCACCCATGGCCTGCCTTCGGGCACGCTCATTCCGCTGTGATCCCTGCGGTCTCTATTTCCTGATCGGGTTCGGAATTCAGCACATACGGCTGGATGTTAAAAGCAGCCATTTTTAAATGCTGTTTATTATCAACTATACCCTTTGCAGCTAGTTGCACAAACCGGACGTCCTTTTAAGTACTCGTGAATGTGAGCCTGGAGGCGGGAATACATTAAAACAGACCGGATTCGCGGGAACCTCAAAATCCAAAGAAATACAGCGGAATAGGTGCAGATTCTGGAAGAACTATAAAGCTTCATGTGACGGCTATCGTGTGAAGCTGCTCTATGGGAGTTCACAACTCAATACAAGGGGGGGAGAATGAGCATCATAGGTAATAATACGTGTGCTCAAATCTGAGATATGATACTCAACAAGAACATTTGACCTTCCAAACTGTTTGCATCACGCAAAATAGCATTTGGCAACTGAAAACGTACTGTTTTCAATGTGAGTCCACTGTTTTGTGCACCTTTGTCCTTCTTCCATTGGATAGTTTGGGTACACATCTGCATTTGTACGTCATCAGTCAAAGCAGCACAACGATGGAACTTCTGTACAAAATGCGAGGCAAAAAAGCCCCCGCCCCTTCTTTTTTTTTCTTCATCCAATCCCATTCAGTTGCATTCAGTTGACACTCGCGCCTCCAAGCTGAGCTCAGTGGTGAATCACAAGCTCTTGAGCAGAAAAATGGACGGCCTCGGGTAACGGATTGCAGACTGAAACGATGAAAGCAATTCTTTTATTGGGGGCTTCCGTTTGGCATTGGGGATACAGTTTGCTGGCCCGCCATCCATATATAGATCTATTTCCTCCATGCTAATGAGGCACAGGATGCTCACAGGAATTGATCCCGGTGGGCTGTGGAGTGACATCCAGGGTAAAGAGTCATTGATTGACCTTCTAACTCACCGGGGCATCACCGGGATAAACACACCTATGCACGTACACTACGTATGCACAACACATCACCTCCATCTTGTCCTTAGCTAGTGCTTCTACGCTCACGATTGCCTCCTTATCATCTTAGAGGAGAAGATTAAAATACACATTCCATGTCAATCTCAGCCAACGAACATGCGGCAGAATGACAATTCTATCAGCTTCATCTCATCTCTGCTTTTCCTCCATTCCATCCTGTTTTATTTTGCTTTCATTAAAGCTGGTCTCGCCACGGTGCCTCTCACGGCCCTAAAAGGACAAGACGCTCGCAATAAAAAGGAAGGAAGGAAGGCAGGAAGACATATCCGACCTGAAGTGCACCACATTTGAGTGCAGATGGCTTAGACGCAGCACTGAGGCTTTTTAGAAAAATCATTCCAATCGACCAATCGTCTAAGAAGCGTTTTTATGGCCTTAGACTTCTGGCACAGGACGCAAAGGGAGAAATTGCACATTAGTAATGTGCAGGGTGGGCCGGGGTGGGCCGGGGTGGGCGTGGCTTCATCTTTTCGGATTTAGTGTGATTTGTTTTTAATTGGAGAGAAAAGGAATCAGCTTAACGTGCAATGATTGGTGACAACTCGGCAGGGAAGGGTGGCTGGTTTTTATTTGGGAACATTCTGAAAGCGTATGCACACGCTATCGCTAACAAGATGCTGAAGTCTACTGCTTTTGGTGCTTTTTTTAGGAGTCTGTTTTTCCACCATAAAAATTCACTCTTGAGCTGAAACGACATTATGTGTTGTCATTTGTAACAAAATGTTGCCTTTATAGAAAAACACTGAAAATGTATTTATTTTGTATTTTTATTTTATTTATGTACCTTTTTGGTGCGTTAGTCTTGGTCCCGTGTAGATTTTGCCCACGGCAGCAGGTAGACAAAACACAGGAAGCACAGGGCGAACACGCTAACTCCATACAGAGATGCCCCAAGTGGAGAATCGAACCTAGGTCTGCATATGTGAAAATTGTAAATAGTTCATGGTTCAGGGTGTAATACTTTTTTTATTATGTAAAACAAGCATTTTTTGTGTTGTTTATTTTGGGGCATTTCTTAACGCGGCGTTCTTGTGACAAATGACGGACGTTTTGTCGAGCTTTCCGCTGTTCTTTGAGAATCCGTAGTGTTTCCAAACATACCATTTAAACGTTAAATATAGAAACTTCCTCGCTGCTGCTTGCGTGCGAACGTCCATGTTGTTTTACCAGTAGTTGTATGTGCCTCGCGGGTTCCGTCCGTATTCAACACAAAACGCCAAATAACGATGGTGCATTCATGGCGCCTGGGGAACAGCATATGGGGTGAAGTTGAACATTAATAAAACGACCCACAAACACATCGCGATGAATCTCGATTTCACCCTCAATCTCAATTTCATGCGCATCGATGTATCGATTAATATCGATTATTTTCCACACCCTTAGTACCTACTGTTGAGTACTAAAGAACAGAAAAAGGTAGAAAGATACCCAAAGATGAGAATCTAATCTTTCTTTTGGTATACACTATGTCTATATAGTCCAAGAGCCCAATATTCTGTATACCTTGAAAATCAGCCAAAATGATCAAAAATGGCCGCCACCGAGAGGAACGGCTTTTGAAAAATGTTTGGGATTGAATAAGTTAATCAAGATCAACCAATTATTGTCTTAATATAGCTTTTGGTATATATGTTAGCCAGCTGTTGGTGTTTTTTTTTATTGTAACATGAAGCGAGCACATAAACGACTGAGCATTATACTGCATAATGAGCGGCAGTATGGCTGACATCAGCATCAGGGTCAATGATAATATCAGAACAAACACGGCGCTCTGCTCTCATCTCATTATGAGGCTGGGCCCGGTACTCCTCGTCAATTGCCACTCGTGATCGTGCTTGTACTCGCCCTCACCATGGCAACAGCCCATTGGAATTGACAGTTCATGATGTAAATGTCAGCTTGTCTGCCGGTTGACATGGTGAGACACGGACGAACAAAAACGCCGGTGCCGTCGTCCGTGGAGCTCATGCAGAATTCATGTTGCTCTTTGGAGGATTCTCCAGTGCTTCCAAGTGTGGTGCCACAGGGGTCGCTTTGAAGATTTCCCCCAACCCAACTTTGGATTCCGCTCCGCACAACTTTTAATCAGGCGTAGAATTGAACCGCTCGCCACCACATTCTCCCAGAAGCTCCGCTTTGAGGTCACGTTTGTGTCACCATGTGACTCTCATCACTTTTATCCACCTTGTTACGTCCAGTTGTTGGTGAGCGTACCAGAGTCTCCCAAGAATCCAGTCCACATACCAGACCCTGGATGTGGACGCCAGCTCACGTGCGCTCACGCACAGGACTGGCTAGCTTTTTCTGCTCTCATTTCATTACAGGAAACGGCGACTTTAGAGAGGGGGGGTTGGGTAACGGAGCAAAGACTTTGCTTAGCATGGGAACAGGCCCAAAGAAAAACACAAAAGCCAGATGTGGAAAGACCCGTTACACACAAATATACGCTGCAGTACACCGACGCATAAACATGGAGATAGGAGGTAATGAGGGTCATAAAGCAGGTCTGTGGATGTTTGCTGGGCTTTTGGCTGCCGGGAACAAAAGGCGGAGAAAGAACAAGCTCGTGGAAGGAGGAGAAAGAACAAGCTCACGGTCTCTTGAACGGACCAGACTGAATCAAAATAGGATTTGGTTTGGTCATTCTGTTTACGTTTACACCTCAATGTGCAGATATAATCCTGGTTCTGGCCCATCTGAGTCTACGCTTGAGCATCTGATTCCATGTCATGTCATGTATTGCCACCTAGAGGAGGAAGGTCCAAATAACTGCATGGTTTCAACAGTATTTTTGTTTACACGACAGGTGATTTTCTTTCAGTTTTTTCCGTCAATTTGCAATATTAAGGCTCAAAATGCAATATATTAGTATATAAGTTCTATGTGAAGTATTCCTATAATGCCTCATATTAACTTACTAGCAAGATCTCAGTGTACAGACCGGTCATATATCTCATCTCATATTATCTGCATACTGTATTTGTATATAAAACTGTTGATTTTGTTAATACTTGGGTTGTTTATATTGTTTATTTTTCTATATTGTGTATTTTGTACTGCTTAACTGATTCTGTACTCTTGCTTCTGTGCAATGCAAATTTCCCCACTGATGGACGAATAAAGGCATATCTTATCTTCTTATCTTATCTTATCTTGGTGTTGTGATTAGAGCTGCAACAACGAATCAACGAATCAATGAATCAATGAATCAATGAATCAATGATGAATAAACATGTCCAAAGTGTCTGGCCAATTAGCATTAATTGGTAGGATACAGCACATTTGAACGCTAGCGGGTCCATCGCTGATGAAAATGCAACCTTGTTGTCTTTCAGGAGCTTCAGAGCAAGAGCAAAGTGTGCGCCAACGTTTTCTGCGGCGCCGGCCGAGAGTGCGCCGTCACCGAGAAGGGGGAGCCCAGCTGTCTGTGCATAGAGGTGAGTGAGTGAGTGAGTGAGTGAGTGAGTGAGTGAGTGAGTGAGCGGGTGAGGGACGGGCGAGCCGCCCCGCCAGCTCCAACACCAAAGTAGGAAGTCATGGTTTCCACTCCCACCCACCCGCTTCCTGTGTCCCCGACATAGAGCTGTAAGCCCCACAAGAGGTCGGTGTGTGGCAGCAACGGCAAGACCTACAGGAACCACTGCGAGCTGCACCGAGACGCCTGTCTGAGCGGACTGAAGATCCAAGTGGCCCATGATGGACACTGCCAGGGTATGTATGTATGGCTTCAAGCATCTTTTGTATTACTGTATATTTAGCATCATGTTTATATCATAATATTTTGGTTCTTTATGTAAACAGTAATTATTTTGACACAGTTGTGTTAAAGCGTGGCTTAAGTTAAGAACGGATGATTTTCTAGAACAATCACCTAAGGTGTTGGCCTACTCTGTTTATAGTAATAGGCTGCACGGTGGTCCGGTGGTTAGCGCGCAGAGACCCGGGTTCAATTCCACCCTCGGCCATCTCTCGCCCTCATTCCAAAAACATGCTAGGTTAATTAGCCACTCCAAATTGTCCATAGGTATGAATGTGAGTGTGAATGGTTGTTTGTCTACGTATGTGCCCTGTGATTGGCTGGCCACCAGTCCAGGGTGGACCCCGCCTCTCGCCCCAAGACAGCTGGGATAGGCTCCAGCACCCCCGCCACCCTCGTGAGAATAAGCGGTAGAAAATAAATGAATGTTTATAGTAATAATGTAACAAATAATTCAATAACTTAAACCTGCCAGCAGAGGGCGCTGGTCATTGTGGTACCTTTATTTATTAACAGACTTTGATATTAGCATCCTATCTTGCTCACTCTTTCTAATGTCAGCGTAATGTCAGTCCTGTTGGCTTGAACATTGATCTGGACGGGTCATGGATGCCAGTTATGTCACGCTGCCCTCTCTGCAGACCTTTAGCCCATATCAGTACATCAATGCAACGCAATCAACGATCGGGATTTTTAATCTGTTAACCTACGCTTTGACTCTCTTTTCACCGGCAGAGAAGAAGAACGAGCAGGCGGCTGCCAGCCCAGGTGAGATTTGTTTTTACAACAATACAGACGGCATGGACTCCTTCAATTATTCACGTCGACCTATCGAACATTTTCTCCTCTGCCGCAGTGGTGTGCTACGCTGCTGACCGCAACGAGCTCAGGGGCCGTGTCATCCAGTGGCTGCAGACGGAGGTCATCCCGGACGGCTGGTTCACCAAGGGCTCCAACTTCTCCGACATCCTGCTCAAGTACTTTAAGGTAGGGCACCTCACACCCGGGGTGGCCTTGGGCGTTGTTAGCATTTTAGCAGCTCTTCTTCTACTAAGAACAGGGCACATATAGACAAACAACCATTCACACTCACATTCATACCTATGGACAATTTGGAGTGGCTAATTAACCTAGCATGTTTTTGGAATGTGGGAGGAAACCGGAGTACCCGGAGAAAACCCACGCATGCACGGGGAGAACATGCAAACTCCACACAGAGATCTCGGCCTTCCTGTTAAATGATATTATAATAATCATATAGAATGTGCCACAGACTAATACAACAACCAACTTTATCAAGCGTACATATTGATCCTAAATATACCACTTTTGTGTCTTTTTTTTCATCAGTCCTACGACAACGGAGATTCCACGCTGGACTCCTCTGAGCTGCTCAAGTTCATCCAACACAACGAGTCGGTGGCGACTGAGATGCAGTCCTACGCCGACCAAGAGAGCAATAAGTTGCTCAGGTTAGCGCGTTAGCGTGTTAGCGCGTTAGCGTGTGCACTCTTAGCAATTTCTTCTGCGGTAATGCTTGTGTTTACTTGTGCTCTGGTGCTATTTTAAGGAGGGTCGGTGAACCTGAGTTGCACAAGTGTAAACTCTACTGGGGGGGGGCAGGGTCTTCCAATACTTCCAGTTCCAGTAGTCCAGTTCCAGCTGTCATTGTTATGCAACGTTGTGCTGCGATTGAATGGAGTGTGTTTGCGTGTGCGCCACCCAGGAGCCTGTGTGTCGACGCCCTCATCGAGCTGTCTGACGAGAACGCAGACTGGAAGCTGAGCTTCAATGAATTCCTCAACTGCCTGAAGCCGGGATTCAACCCGCCGGAGAAGAGTGAGCTCTTGAGAAACACTTGAAGTAGTAATACATTGTATTTCCTCAAGTACAGTTGTCCCATAGGGGTTCGAACGCCACGCCTCCGCTATATTGTGGTCTTTAAAAAAAATTCATTTTTGAAAAAAAATTATTTTTGAAAAAAAATGCGGAAAATTCACTTATTGCAGTCGGGTCTGGAGCCAATTAACCGTGATAAACGAGGGACAACTGTAATTGCAAACCTCCACCGCTCACCACCAGATTCATGGAAGGGGATCGCCATCTCGACCACAACACTCGCCGCCTCCACAGCAGACATGGCATCTGTAAAGTTGTTACAGCGTGTGAGGCCTGCACGCTAGCTAGTAATCAATTACCAATATGATTGTCGATGAATTGGATAATGGATGAATCATCGATCTTATCATTGCAGCTGTATATTGAATCTTGGCGTATTATATATGCAGCTATTGCGTCATATGCTCAGAGCCAAAATATGTAGGCTAAAGGTGAACAGTCAGAATGGAGCAATGGAGCAATGGACCGTGGGACTTCACCCCACTCAGTAAACAGCAAACACATAACCGTGTTTGTTTAGCAAACAACCAGGCGCCAACAGGAAGACAGTTTGTTGCTGAAACAGTTTTTTTTTAATTACAAAAAAAAAATTTAATTCAAAAAAATTACAAATACATTAAAAAAATAATAAATTACAAAATAAAAAAAACTTAAACTATATTATGAAAGCAGGAAGTGAACAAATGTAACAGTTAGTGATTGTAAAAGTACCAGATGGAGGGGTAGGATTTAATAAGCTTTGCTTCTTCCTACTCCTTTTGGACATGTGGAACTGGGAACTGATTATGGGATGCACTCAATTGGAATCTGATGCATGTTCAAATGAAACCAAACCATTACCATTACCATTACCATTACCATTAGCATTGTTTGGGTAAGGCACTAGGAACTAATGTTAATCATCCACCTGTGTTTTTGTTTCATCCAGAGTGTGCCTTGGAGGATGAGACCTATGAGGACGGAGCAGAGACCCAGGTGGAGTGCAACCGCTGTGTTTGTGCGTGCGGCAACTGGGTGTGCACTGCTATGACTTGCACAGGTAAGCCCCATGATAGTCTTTTTGGTATTCCCTGTATACGTGTGTGTGTACGTGTGTGTACGTTTCCAATGATTGTGTGTGCAGACAAGACAGCTGCTGTGGATGAGCCAACTGACGGCGGTGCGGAGATGACCGAGGAGGAGTGGAACGTCCGTGTGGCCGAGCTGAACAAACACCAGGTCAGCTTTAATCTTCGACCAACAAAGCACCCTATCCCACTCGAGGGTTCCTCACTGGAGGAACTTGAATGCCAAGGAATGCGTTTTTTCTTGTGCTCGGTCAGCAAAACGACATCTTGTGTTCGGATTTGATGGCATCAGCTTTTATGGGACACAAACATCAGTGAAATGTGATGTCAGCATATTTTGAACAGGAAAATGGTGGCGAAACACTGCATGCGTCGTCGTTATGAATCACTGTTAACTCATTCAATCCCAGACATTTGGATGGTTTGGACTCATTTCCCAAGGCACACAAAATATTGTGTTTTTGAGCTGTGTAGACATGGTAAGATAAGATAAGATATGCCTTTATTCGTCCCTCAGTGGGGAAATTTGCATTGCACAGTAGCAAGAGTACAGAATCAGTTAAGCAGTACAAAATACACAATATAGAAAAATAAACAATATAAACAACCCAAGTATTAACAAATCAACAATTTTACCCAGAGTTATATACAAATACAGTATGCAGATAATATGAAATGAGATGAAATATATGACCAGTCTATACACTATGAGATCTTGCTAGTGAGTTAATATGAGGCATTATGGAAATACTTCACTTAGAACTTATGCCATATACCAAAAGAAAGATTAGACTCTCATCTTTCATCAGAAAAAAAGGTTTGTTTCTGCAGAAGAACATAGGTCATTTTAAGCAAAATATCAAGTCCTCAACAAAAAAAAGGCATTTTTGTGAAAAGATGATAATTCATTCATTCATTCATTCATTTTCTACCGCTTTTTCCTCACGAGGGTCGCGGGGGGTGCTGGAGCCTATCCCAGCTGTCTTGGGGTGGGAGGCGGGGTCCACCCTGGACTGGTCGCCAGCCAATCACAGGGCACATATAGACAAACAACCATTCACACTCACATTCATACCTATGGACAATTTGGAGTGGCTAATTAACCTAGCATGTTTTTGGAATGTGGGAGGAAACCGGAGTACCCGGAGAAAACCCATTTTGTGGAACATTAAAGAATAATTTCCCTAAAATTGTAACATTTTTGTAACAACTTCTTCCTCGTCACATTCTGGCTATACTCTCATCAAATTGCAGCTTTATCCTGTTTTTATCTTTCCAACGTAGCCCTTTGTTATGCTAAATGACATTGTAGAACATTGTTTTTTGGTCTATTATTTTCTTTCATACAACGCCACTATTTATTTGTCTCATTTGCGCATGTCTTTCATGTGCGGTCCCACACAGGAAACGGTGGAGAAAATGAAGTCCAGCAGCGCAAAGGAGGCTTAAACGACGATGCAATCACAAAGCCGGGATGCACACGACGGCCACCCTTTTCCTCCATACTTGACGTACCTTTGCAGCCTGCGTGTTGTCAATGTCGGTATCTCCAAACTGACTTTTACATCTTTCACAACTATTTCAATTATTCTTATGACACATTTTGTTGCAGTCTTAAAGTGTTTTTATGTTTGTTAGTTCCGGGGGGGGGCTATTACCGCAGAACTCCCTCCTCTCAGTACTGTCATATTTGATTGTATTAACTACTCCTGTACACGTCTTTACTACTTATTGTTTGCAGTTGGACCAGCGATTCATTTTGTTGGCGCGTATGTAGGCTCATACTTGACCAATGCACTTGTTTTGTTTTTTTTTATGTTGTTGTTGTTCTCCCTCGTAGTCCACCCCAAGCAACCAACGTGAGGTAACTTACTAGACATTGAGCAGCAAAAACATGTGGTCGTATGTGCACTTTGTTTTTGCCATTTTTCCTCCTTAGGGGGCTCAGATTTACCACATGGGCAAAAGTATCGCTACACCTGTCTTAATACCTTTGTCCGTACGTCTCTTCAGGGACCGTGTCTTACTTATGTAAGACTGTGTACCCTGGAGACATCTGAACACAGTGTGGGGGAATCTAAAACCAAAGATCTCATGAAAATGTTTGACTCTTGTACGCAAATCTCCAGGTAAGGCAGTATTATTACTCTGGACCCAGCAACAACACAATACCTTAACTCTTTACAAAAAAGATGCGTTCAATGTTTATGTTTGTGTGAGAGAGTGATGGTGTGTGTTTGTTTTTTTTTTTTTTTTCATAGTTCAGTGTTCATTGACAATAAAAAAAAGCAGTGCCTTAGACTTGCAAAATTCCCTGCACATTTTACCACATGACTTAGCGGGGGGGAAATGAGTGTTTTGCTGACGTTAGCTAGTTGCTAAGTGGTTCATGACTCTTCCTGATAAATATGCCTTGTGGACTTCTTTACGGGCCACTACATAAAGTAAGGAATCTGTATGTAAGCCAATAAATCTTTGTACACCATCAACTGTCAATTTCAATGTGTTAGGTACCATTGTTTACTTTAAAATGGCATTTCTGTGTAGTCAATCTGAAATGTAATATAAACATTTGGAAAAGTGGGATCCAGTGCGTGCGGTATTCCTCGTGCAATGCATGGGAAGCTTTGCATACAGTCATGTAACCAAAGAGAGCTGTTGCATAATGTCACCAGCACCTTTGGCAGGCATCTTGTAGTAATGTCTCCCAAAAATTCAGGATCAGACTCAAATTTTGAATGTATTATCAGAGCCAGCTGTGTTTTTCTGTACAAGCTTGGTACAAATTGGGCACATTTCAATTACACTCAACAAGGATATAAATATGACAAAATAATACGGCCCATGACTAGACTTACCAAAAATATTCATTTTCAGCATAAAAATAGCAAAATGAATTAAAATATTGTATTCTACACTGGCCACTAGGTGTCACTAATGCTACTGTAATGTTCGGTGAGGTACTCAGGACTCTAGACTTGACCCCCGGAACAACAGGCTTTTGAATTATCTCACAACAGGCACAATAACCCCTCTTAAAACACGGGCTACTGTTGTACCCAGTTGACGCCACTTCCTGTCCGTCCCTCACTCAGGTCGCCGAGGGGAACAAAATTGGGTAATAAGAGTGTAAAGGTGACTATAGGGGTGTTATTTCATGTCTACAGGGCTCTAATAATGCAAAAATATATATTTAGAAGTTTTCTATGATCTAACTATGAAAATATTGAATTTTAATATGGAATCGCGTGTCATACCACAAACATGTTTGTACATGTTTTGTACATCATGTATTCATTCTACACATAATTTTCCAATTCCTTAATACAACAATTCAAGTAACCAAAAAAATCGGGTAGCCGAAAGAGCTCTTTTTGAGTGATCCGAGAGTCATAAAACGGCTCTCCGAAAGAGCCGGAAATCCCATCACTATTCTAAGCGATCGACAGTTACTTGACAAACGGAGAGACCAATAGCGAGCGAGTAGGGCGGGTCTAGTGTAAATAATAATCCAATCACGGAATGCTCGCGCTGCATTGAAGGAGCTGTATAAAATGGGGTACGTCGCACGCGTGAAGCCTTGTAGCTGACGTATTATGGCATAAAATTGGTGGATTTTAAGAGCGGAATGCGGTTAAATGTCGTCAGAAGGAGCGAGGAGTCGTGTGTAGCGTGAAAGCCTAACGGGCGAGTCCTGAAGCGAGGTTGACTTTGTCGAAAACTTCCACGCGGACTTGACTCAGTCACTCCCCCAAAATGGAGATAGCCAGCGACTGTGTGCTCGACTACTCCCGCTTGAGCCTGAGCACTTTCACCGTGGACGGCGTCAGCGACGAGAAGAGGAGGAACACCACGCAGCTTTATCTCAACAACAACCGGCTGTGCTCGCTCCCCTCCTCGGTTACCTTTTTCTACAACCTCGAGTTGCTGGACATCAGCAACAATGGACTGTCGACACTGAGCGAGGATATCACACGCCTGGCCAAGCTGAGGACCCTCATTGCCAAGAACAACTACCTGGACGAGGTCTCTCTCCCCAAAGGCTTCGGCTCCATGCAGCTGGAGGTGGTGAATTTCAGCGGGAATCGCTTCGAAGAGATCCCGCTGCAGTGCACTGAACTACGGCGGCTGCAGTCGCTGTCACTCGGTGGGAACAGACTGAAAAGTATCCCCGCCGAGATCGAAAATCTTGTCAGGTGGGTCCCTAAACGCCTTATGTAACATTATATAGCTTGTGAAGCATTACATAACGTCATTATTTCCACAAATTTTATCGATATTGACTCAATGTAAACGCTTTGGTTGAGGCCTGGGCGAGAAATGTTGCGTTTATGGGTCAGCGAGGTGACTTCAATTACAGCTCGGGATTTTTCAGTGTCACGTCAATGTTCACTTCTCCCCACCAACAAAAGCGGGACACATCACCATGGCAACGCGGGTCGTCGAGTTTACCCGAGAAGAGGGTCAGACTTGTTAAAAGCCAATTTGTCCACAAACACTCATGGAATGATCAGCTTCGTATTGGCCTGCAATAAACGAGTGATGTGTTCAGGTGTTTGGTCGTCAGAAAATAATATTTATGAACTGTACCGCGACAGTTTTCGGTAACATTAAAACATTCTTAACTGTCATACAGGGGTATAAAGTAAGATAACTATTAAATGCACCCCTGATCAAAATTGTATGACCAGTTGGAAAATGGCACCTTTGGATCTTAAGGTGTTTCTCAGTAGAACTTAAAAATACAAAAAGAAGACATGAGTGGAAAACTGTAGAAGAAACAAGCATTCGGGTGGAATGGGCTCTTCATCAGGTCATCAAACTTTTAAAACCATAGCTCAAAAAAGCGCAGATCCCCTAAAATAAAATAAAAAGTTCAAAGGAATGAGTAGCTCCGCCATTTTTGTTAATCACCTCAAAATTTGGGCGTTTCCAGGATGCTAATGGGAATGTTGCTCCAGGTGGTGCAGATGGCTTCATAGAGGGTATCCACCGTCTGGAACCCATGTCCGCTTTTGTAAACTTCCATTGCCATCCATCCCCAAAATGTTCTCACTTGGGTTTAGATGAGGGGAACACGCAGGGTGGTCCAAAAGAGTGACGTTCTTCCTCTGGAAGAAGTCCTTTGTCAGGCGGGCATTGTTAACTGCAGCGTTGTCCTGTTGAAAAAGCCAGTCGTTACCACACAGGTGAGGGCCTTCGGTTCCCCCTGTAACATTGCCACATAGCCGGCTGCCGTTTGACACCCCTGCACAACCGGAATCTCCATCGTTGCATTGAAGGACAAAGCACCCCAGATCATGATGGATGTTGGAAGTTCCTTTTTTTCCTCATCAAAGAACAGAACTTTCTTCCACCATTCACTGTCCCATGTTTGGTGCTCTTATGCAAATGTGATATTACTATAACAATATCAATATCAATCTTATGCAAATGTAAGTGATATTACTATAACAATAACAATGTCAATCTTATGCAAATGTAAGTGATATTACTATAACAATATCAATGTCAATCTTATGCAAATGTAAGTGATATTACTATAACGATATCAATGTCAATCTTATGCAAATGTAAGTGATATTACTATAATGATATCAATATCAATCTTATGCAAATGTAAGTGATATTACTATAACAATATCAATGTCAATCTTATGCAAATGTAAGTGATATTACTATAACAATATCAATGTCAATCTTATGCAAATGTAAGTGATATTACTATAACAATATCAATGTCAATCTTATGCAAATGTAAGTGATATTACTATAACAATATCAATAGTTGGCAACAGTAGGTACGAGGAAGACCTAACGTTCTCCTGCTTTTATGATGTTTTGGATGGCATCAGTTGCCTGGCGGAGCTGGAGGTTGTTTTTTTTTGTGTGGTCTTGTGAGGATCCTCATGTGGTTTTTTTGTGGTGCTGCTTTAGATGTGGGTTAATGTCAGTCTGGTTGAACCTTCCCGGCTCTGGGTCGCCACAAGAGACTTGTACATGGCGGGACTTTCTTGTCTGTTTGGACTTCTGATCCTCGTTACTTTTGTTAGCACATTAGCGCACGCTGTTTTTGTGATCATGTGGTCTCTCCGGGATAGAAGTGCTGGAGTAGGATTGGAGTGCTGATATTAGGAATTTTGCATGCAGATCGATATAATCCGATCCTGATATTGGATCAATTACAATAATCAATATCGTATTTACTCCACCCTCGGCCATCTCTGTGTGGAGTTTGCATGTTCTCCCCGTGCACATGTGGATTTTCTCCAGGTACTCTGTTTTCCTCCCACATTCCAAAAACATGCTAGGTTAATTAGCCACTCCAAATTGTCCATAGGTATGAATGTGAGTGTGAATGGTTGTTTGTCTATATGTGCCCTGGGATTGGCTGGCCACCAGTCCAGGGTGGACCCCGCCTCTCGCCCCAAGACAGCTGGGATAGGCTCCAGCACCCCCGCGACCCTCGTGAGGATAAGTGGTAGAACAACATCACATGTCAATATTTTGCCCAAAACAGAAGTGAGCTCGTGTGTATTTTGGAGGATCACATCTGGAAAGCAGCAGCGGTTAACAATTATTTTTTGTGGAAAGTTCAGACTGAAAAAGAAACACATAAATAGTCCTGAGACGAAGCAGACAATAACAGGATAGAAGACTGACCTGATTATGACATGTAATAAACATAATCACATCAACCATCTTGACCTGAATATAAAACCTATTTCCCAGTTCAAGCATGCGTTGAAAGTATTACCATAAATCCTGTCATTAACGTCGATGAAATAACATTTCTATTGCGGCCGCCGGAAACATTCTGTAAGATTGAAATTCATATTGTAGGCTCACACAGCACAATACAAAGATTACCGTATTTTCCGCACTATAAGGCGCACCTAAAATCTGATTTTTTTTTAAAAAAGCTGACTATGCGCCGTATAATCCGGTGCGCCTTATATATGGATCAATATTGAGCCGCGACAGGTCTCGCAACTTACGGTAAGCAGCCACCGACTCCATTTTTCCCGTAGAAGAAGAAGTGCGCTGTGCATACTGGGAAATATTAAACAACGATTCACTTTCATTTGTGCGTTTGTATAAAGACCCTGAAATGGCTCCTATTAAGAGACACGCTTACAACGCAGAGTTTAAACTCAAGGCGATCAGTCACGCAGTAGAACATGGAAATAGAGCAGCAGCAAGAGAGTTTAACATTAATGAATCGATGGTGCGGAAGTGGAGGAAGCATGAGGATGAGCTGCGCCAAGTAAAGAAGACTAAACAAAGTCATTTTGCACATTACGAGTGTCACTATACTGCGATTGCACTAACGTTTAATTTACCATAACAGTATCAGACGGTTTTTTGCGCGTTGACTAAATGGAGGAAAAGTAAAATGTTATGCCTTGCTGTTGTTCAAAGATGTTAAAGATGTGTCACGAAAATGCTTTACCTCAGAGAAAATAATAAAACAGCTGTTTATTCATTTTGGGAGTGAATGGAGTTGTGGAAAGCTTGTTTGTTATCTATTAATAAAGTTTGACTGACCTATCTGACTGTTTTGTTGACATTCCCTTTAGCGCGGCACCATCTAATGGTTGCATAACGTAACTACAGCCTCTACTGTAGCGCCTTATAATGCGATGCGCCTTATGTATGGAAAAAGTTTTAAAATATATCATTCATTGAAGGTGCGCCTTATAACACGGTGCGCCGTATAGTGCGGAAAATACGGTATATTCCAACGCTGCATAAACAGAGTACTATCTAGTTTAACAGTAGCATGTGTCAGTGACCCAGTGGAGGGTGAATGCTCAAACCTCCACGTCTTATCAAGTTTTACAGGCGACTGCTGGAGTAAAAAGGGGGCGTCAACCAGGCCGCTCCACTTGGAATCGAGCCACTGTTGCATCAGGTCAACTCAACTTGACACAATTAAAAAAAAATATGAAAATGGGACGTGAGCATCCACGGCCACAGTTGCCATCCTGTAGTTTAGGACTCGGACAACAAAGTCAGCATGACATTTTGTGTCAAAGTTGCCTCGTCATCAATTCCTGCAGGCGGAGAGCCTGACTGCTGACTTTCACTGACTACCTGCCTGCTGAGCCATCTCCATCTGCTGAGGGTGCAACCTTGTTATCTTGTTATCTTACACATGCGGAGATGAAGCCGTCTGTTCGTTTGCCTTGATGACTTTAGAAATACCCGCCATCGAACAGTTGGCCCTTTGACTCAAGTTTACACCCTAACGTTGTGACTATTTGGGGTTAACGTGCTGGGTCAGGCAGTGGACTTCTGCTTTGATTTATCAGTGATTGTAAACAAGTGTAATATTATCATGATAGAAATTCCACCCAAGCTAGTTGCAATGCCATTGTGACGTCACACTGCCATCTAGTGGGGAAACTATTGCAGTGCATACACCCAGCCAATATGCTTCATTAATATGCTACATGTTGGATGCAAAGGAAAATTAATACCACCCTGAAGTTAAAGTAAAAAAAAAATAAAAATAACAAACAAACACATAAAAATCTATTAAAAAACATATTGGACTAATTTGTATTGATTTTCCAGAAAAAAACATTCATTCATTCATTTTCTACCGCTTATCCTCACAAGGGGGTGCTGGAGCCTATCCCAGCTGTCTTGGGGTGAGAGGCGGGGTCCACCCTGGACTGGTGGCCAGCCAATCACAGGGCACATATAGACAAACAACCATTCACACTCACATTCATACCTATGGACAATTTGGAGTGGCTAATTAACCTAGCATGTTTTTGGAATGTGGGAGGAAACCGGAGTACCCGGAGAAACAATGATTCCCGGAGGTGGAATCGAACTCGGGTCTCCTAGCTGTGTGGCCTGCGCGCTAACCACTCGTGCGTCCCAAAAGTCATATTTGTCAAGTTAAATTATTGATAATGTGGTGGTTGAATTTTGTTCGAGAGACGCTTTAAAATGTTAATATTGAATAATTTTTTTCAAGAATATATACATATTCATGGTCAAATGATTCAGAAAGGATTCTCTTGTCTCTTCCAGTCTGGAGCTTCTGTATCTGGGTGGAAACTTCATCACGGCCATTCCTCCAGAAGTTGCCAACCTGCCTTACCTGAGCTACTTGGTGTTGTGTGACAACCGCATCCAAAGCGTGCCACCGCAGCTCACCAGGTAGTAAGGAATCTAACCCCCCATCAGCCAGCCAAGTCACTGTCATCTTACACGGACTCCATTTTTGGTCTTTTTCTTCCTCAGGCTCCACTCGCTGCGCTCCCTCAGCCTCCACAACAACCTGCTGACCTACCTGCCCAGGGAGATCCTCAGCCTGGTGCACCTGCAAGAGCTCAGCCTCCGCGGCAACCCGCTGGTGGTGCGGTTCGTCAAAGAGATGACCTACGACCCCCCCTCGCTGCTGGAGCTGGCGGGGCGCACCATTAAAAGCAGGAACATGTCCTACTCGCCACGTGACCTGCCCTCCAACCTGCTCAACTACTTGGAACTGGCCAGCAAGTGTCCCAACCCCAAATGTGCTGGTAACCACACAATCCGTTTCCTCTTCGTAGAACCATTATTCGTCCGTTACAGCATCAAAACCTGACAAACGTACAGGCAATGCGATAAGTAACGTTTTAGCACTGTTCATTGTCATCCAAGTGTGGGAAGAAGTTCTGCAAGCGCCTTTTTATTAGTCAAACCGCTTTGGCTGGTTTTACTGCAACACACTCCTCACACATGTTCTATATGACAAGAGTGAGCTGCAGTCTTTAAGTACATACTGCAAAAACAAACAAACAACAATCAAAGATCCTCTATGGGACAGGAGCGCATACTGCAAAAACAAACAAACAACAATCAAAGATCCTCTATGGTACAGGAGTGCATACTGCAAAAACAAACAAACAACAATCAAAGATCCTCTATGGGACAGGAGCGCATACTGCAAAAACAAACAAGCAACAATCAAAGATCCTCTATGGGACAGGAGCGCATCCTGCAAAAACAAAAAAAAACAACAATCAAAGATCCTCTATGGGACAGGAGCGCATACTGCAAAAACAAACAACAATCAAAGATCCTCTATGGGACAGGAGCGCATACTGCAAAAACAAACAAACAACAATCAAAGATCCTCTATGTGACAGGAGCGCATACTGCAAAAACAAACAAACAACAATCAAAGATCCTCTATGTGACAGGAGCGCATACTGCAAAAACAAACAAACAACAATCAAAGATCCTCTATGGGACAGGAGCGCATACTGCAAAAACAAACAAACAACAATCAAAGATCCTCTATGTGACAGGAGCGCATACTGCAAAAACAAACAAACAACAATCAAAGATCCTCTATGGGACAGGAGCGCATACTGCAAAAACAAACAACAATCAAAGATCCTCTATGGGACAGGAGCGCATACTGCAAAAACAAACAAACAACAATCAAAGATTCTCTATGGTACAGGAGCGCATCCTGCAAAAACAAACAAACAACAATCAAAGATCCTCTATGAGACAGGAGCGCATACTGCAAAAACAAACAACAATCAAAGATCCTCTATGAGACAGGAGCGCATACTGCAAAAACAAACAAACAACAATCAAAGATCCTCTATATGATAGGAGCGCATACTGCAAAAACAAACAAACAAACAACAATCAAAGATCCTCTATGGGACAGGAGCGCATACTGCAAAAACAAACAAACAACAATCAAAGATCCTCTATGGGACAGGAGCGCATACTGCAAAAACAAACAACAATCAAAGATCCTCTATGGGACAGGAGCGCTCTGCTGTTATGAAGCATCTGCTGCAAAAGACAACAAAAACACGAGTAAAAGATTGTCTATATGACAGGAGCGCTTTGCTGTTGTAATGCGCCAATGTAGAGGCTTATTTTAATAACAACAAAACAGGAAGTGGATCTTACGGCCATGTAGGAAAGTGGAACACGCGTGAGTGCTGAGCCATCGGTACCTACGTATATCGGGAACCATCGAGAACGATAAAAAGAGAAACCTCACGTACTGCTGATTTTAGTCGTCATGGAAACGCCACTCGCCTCCCAAGTCCTTGCTGTCTTTGTCAAAGCATTTATGATTTGACATTGAAAGGTAAGTTTTAACTTCTTTTTACACTTGTATGACATGTAATAATGTTAAAAAGTACTTAAAACATTGCTTGCACAGTTGATAAGTGTTAAATATACATACAATATAAATTTACGAGAAAAAGTTGTACATTTATGAGAAAAAAGTCATATTCATAAATTTACGAGAAAAATTTTTACACTTTTTTCTTGTAAATTTACAAGAAAAAAGTAATAAATATAAGGAGAAAAGTACAAGAAAAAAGTTTACAACAAGAAAAAGTCATACATTTATAAGAAAGAAGTCGTAAAATTATGAGAAAAAAGTAATAAATATAAGGAGAAAAGTACAAGAAAAAAGTTTACAACAAGAAAAAGTCATACATTTATAAGAAAGAAGTCGTAAAATTATGAGAAAAAAGTCGTATAATTAGGAGGAAAAAAGTCGTAAATGTACAACTTTTTTTTTCTTGTAAATGTACAAGAAAAAAAGTCCTAAATTTAGGAGGAAAAAAGTCATAAATGAACAACTTTTTTCCTTAGGGAGGAAAGTACAAGAAAAAAGTCGTAAAATTATGAGGAAAATAGTCAAAAATTTAAGAGAAAAAAAAGTCATAAATGTACACCTTTTTTCTTATAATAAATATAATAAATATAAAGAGAAAAGTACAAGAAAAAAGTTTACAACAAGAAAAAGTCATACATTTATAAGAAAGAAGTCGTAAAATTATGAGAAAAAAGTCGTAAATGTACAACTTTTTTTTCTTGTAAAAGTACATGAAAAAAAGTCAGTCATAAATTTAGGAGGAAAAAAGTCATAAATGTACAACTTTTTTCCTTAGGGAGGAAAGTACAAGAAAAAAGTCGTAAAATTATGAGAAAATAGTCAAAAATTTAAGAGAAAAAAAAGTCATAAATGTACACCTTTTTTCTTGTACAATAAAAAAGTTTACAAACTTTCCAACAAGAAAAAATATTTGTGATCTGATGTTTTCCCGCAGGCGTGTACTTCGACTCGTGCGTACGCCAGATAAAATTTGTGGACTTCTGCGGCAAGTACCGGCTGCCCCTCATGCACTACCTTTGCTCCCCGGAGTGCACGACGTCGCCGTGCAGCTCCAACCCTCAAAGCGACGCCGAGTCGGAGGACGAGAACAGCGTGCCCGCCGACCGCCTGCAGAGGGTGCTGCTGGGCTAGAAGCGCCTGAACTCTTTAGTAATCATGCATCTACACACACACGCAGTATACAGTATATACAGTATATACAGTATATACAGTACACAGGGAAATACTCTTTATTAGTGGCCTTCAATACTGGATGCAACCTGCAGGAAGTGGAAAGTGTTTCTCTTCAGGGATTCGCTGTATGGTGCTTACACACTCGTGTAATGCGAGTACTTTACAAATCACAGTGTACAGCGGTATGAAAGCGTTTGGGCACCCCTGATCATTTTCAACATTTTCCTTTTCTAAATCACTACTTGTTGGAATCGGCCATTTTACTTTAATATATCATTTAGCAGACCGATACAGCCATAGACTTTGATAGGATTTACAGAAAGTGCAAAAAAAGGTGCCTAAATTTGGGCACCCCAACCAAAAATGGGTGTGTTTGTCTGCTATATGACATATTTAACTGCAATTGCTGATCCAAACAAGCAGCCATTTATAAAGGAGCATCTTGAGAACGACCAGGGGTGCCCAAATCTTTTCCTACCACCGCATCCTTTTAGGGATGAGTCCTGACTTAGACGTGTTAGACGTGTTAGACGTGTTAGACGTGAGAATGTTAAATGTTACAGTGGCACCCGAAGGCTGGAGTAGGTTCTTACTAATGTCTTTCAAAGCACCCTAAAATGTGACAAAGATTACCAGGATTTTTTCATCATATGTGATTATGTGCTTTTCTTTATTTTTTTAAATCATATAAAAAGTATATCATGTTTATGTCAACTTTTTAGTAAGTGCTTTGATACAAATGATTAAAATGTACTACATATTTAAGTAGCTTGCACTTAATACAGAAAATATATGACTTTAATTTGTATATGATCATAATAATAATTAAAAGTCTGATCTACGTAGAATCATTTGTCAATTGTTGATTCATATTCTATATATTCCTCTGGGATTGGTTGGTGGTCACAGTTTTGGAACATTTGTGTGTAGTTGTGTGTGTGTGTTTGAGATCAAAACCAGGCCAAATCTCTTCTAATTGAAATCAAAAGGTTCATTTGAGTTGACCTTACTGTAAACTCTTTTGTTGAACTACTTTTATGCTACATACCCTAAATCGTCAAATCAACAAATCCGATTAAGTGGCTGGCAAGTGACCGCCAGGGCCATGTCTTTAGCTCACAAAGACAACCGGTCCTTGTTAAATGTTTCAAATCATAAAATTACATTTAAATTTTCATTAAAATTAATTATAAAAAAATAATTCAATAAAAATAATTTTAATTTATTATCAATGACAACACAACTGAACAAATAATTCAGTTTATAAATGAATCGTTTTTACATTATTAAAGGAGGGGGAAAAAACAAACCTACATGACCTTAGGACTCCAGCAAACCACAAGAGAGCCAATGAGAGCCATTATCCACAAATGCCGAAAACATGGAACAGTGGTGAACCTTCCCACGAGTGGCCAACCAAAATGACCTCCAAGAGCGTAGCAAGAACTCATTCTAGAGGTCACAAAAGGCCCCGCAACAACATCCAAACAACTGCAGGCCTGACTTGCCTTAGTTAAGGTCTTGAGTTCCAAGACCAAAACCAAACAAAAAGAACATTCTCGCTTTTGCCAGAAAACATCTTGATGATGTCCAAGATCTTTGGGGAAATACTCTGCGGTCTGAAAAGACAAAAGTTGAACTAAAATATGGTGGTGGTAGTGTGACGGACTGTGGCTGTTTTGCTGCTTCGGGACCTGGAAGACTTCATAAAGGGCCGTGTTGGTTTTGATTGATTTTGTGTTTAGTTATGTTGTCATTGACTAATATTTAAATGTGTTTGATGATCTGAAACGTTGACATGTGACAAACATGCCAAAATAATTATTAATAAATGAACTTATTCAATGCAGTGAGTGTAAAAAAGGCCTGCAGGCATTTACGTTATGTGGTATCATCACCAGTTGGAGGCGAG